>NW_027197695.1:0-37500 GCF_038502225.1 Cherax quadricarinatus | reverse complement strand
TACCTCCACATATAGTTCAAGCTCCATCACAGCTTACAGGAAAACGAAAGCTTGCATATATACATATTATTGAAAAGCACACGGACACGGCATAAAGTATGAACGGAAATAAGAAAAACGTTTCAACTGTGCTAGGAAGCACACCATATACAAAAAGTACACCAATGACTTGTAAATGAGGCATAAAAGACGAGAAACATTCCTAAAAGTTGTATATACAAAGCACGTAAGATATTTCGTCATCACCGTTACATAGGAGACGCACATAAACTCTGAGAACACAAAACATTCACGCACTTGACAAACACAATTAGACACAGCAGACCAGCCCGTTAGATTACCCACTGAACACTCACAACTATCTCAAATCTCGTAACTCCAAGGCTTTATATTCAGGCGGGAAGTCTCTCTCCCATCTCCCCTCATATACCAACCTATTTCGACATTTTGTCCTATAAATCGTCCCTGCTAACACCCTAATTCTACTGATACTATCAACGTGCCTCATAGCCCATGACACGAAAATATAATCGGCCACAACATACGACACCGCACGCTGTACACGCAAGTCAACCCCACCTACATCAAAACTCAACGCCCGGAGTACCGACAAACCTCCCCCCCCTACCAAACGCAAAACCCTACTGAACCACTCTCGTACCATACCTAAAGTCTCACAGAAATACACAACATGAAAAGCAGATTCCTCCATCCCGCACACCGGACAACCCCAGTCTTCCTCCAAACGCCTATTATACAACACCACCCCAGACGGCAAGATTCCGTGTAAAAATTTAAAAACCACTTCCCGTACTTGAGCAGGCAGACGCAACTGTTGAACTCGCCTCCATATATCACCCCACGCATACATGGGATACATTCCTTCAACTCGCACCACGACTACCTCCCTACCCGCCCTTTCTAAGGTACATAATTTTACACAGCGCACGTCCCTCATGTTCAATAATACGCGAAGCATCGCGTCGCACCAAATTAAATTCCTCCCTCTCCACCACCTGCGCAGGTCATGATACAATTCACTTAACCCGCCATGCATCCCACCCAGTCGGAGAAAACGACGCTTCACGTAACATGCCATGACACGAGCCTCTAGAGGAATGAGACCCAACCCTCCCTGATGCAGTGGTGTCTCCACCACCGCTCTTGTGAGCCAATCGCATCCAGAACCCCACAAAAATCGATAAATTCTATGCAAAAGACGTTTGACGTCCCCCTGCAACAGAGGATACAGTGCAGCAACGTGCCATACTTTGCTATAAAGCAGGACATTAATGACCACCGCCCTCTGATGCAGGGTTAAATGTCGCGGCCGTAAACTATTTAAGCGTCCCAAGACACTATGTACAACCCTCCCCGAATTGCACGCCCTCATCTGATCGACCTCCCGCATATAATGAATACCACATATAGTGATACGATCAACCACAGTCCACCCCTCTGCATCCACCCCATCCCCCACCCACTCCCCCAACTCCATAATTTTCGATTTTTCTCTATTAACACACATCCCCGTAGCCTTGCCAAATATGTCAACAAGTCTCCCAACAAAACCCAATTGCTCCCGTGAACGTAATAACACAGTAGTATCATCAACATAACCCACAAGGGTTGGTCGACCACTACTCGGACCCAACGATGTCTCTATTGCCCTCCCACAAACAGCCCAGTAAAAAGGGTCCTGCATACATGCAAAAAACATTTGAGACATGGGGCATCCCTGACGAATGCCCCTGCTCATGTGTACAAAAACACCTAACTTGCCATTAATTTGTACTTTAAACCCCGCTCCATTGTACAACGAACGGGCCCACATGATGACCTCATTTCCAAAACCCTGCCATCTCATAAATTTCCACAGAACCTCTCTTTCCACACTATCAAAAGCGGCTCGCCAGTCTAAAGCCAAAACACCACCCCCACCCCTCACCCCGCATTCCTCAACAAACTCCCTGATATTCCCATGACCATCATACATTGACCTACCTGGCACACCAAACTGACTCTTATGGATTACCTTATCAAACACTTTCTTAATTCTATTCATCAATATTTTCGCATATAGTTTATAGTCACTACACATCAACGATATGGGACGGTAGTCCTTAATCGCTAACGGCACATCACATTTCCTAACTAAGACCAACACCGCCGTACGCTGAGACAGACCTAACGCCCCCCCCTCCTTCATCGCATTGAGTAAACGAACCATAAAAGTCCGTATTACCTCCCAATGTTTGATATAAAATTCACAAGGGATGCCATCAATGCCTGGAGCCTTCCCCTTACTCATTCCTTGTAGTGCCTCCCACACCTCTGCCTCAGATATAGGCCCACCCATGAGAAGGCGATCATAATCATTTAACTCGCATCGTACGCCTCTCCCCAAATCCTGTATCGCATGCTCACTCACGTCTTTACTTTGCATCTGGATCTTACTCCAAGTATCGACATAAAAACTTATCCCTTCAGTTGTTGTTAAGACCTGTCCCTCACTATACCCGTCAACTTCATCCTGCACCACTAAACTCACAATTTCAGTCGCTTTTCGCCTTTGTGTCTGACTTTGTAAGACGCAAGCAGACGGCTTGTCACCCCACAAAGCCTCCTCCACCCCACTCGAAATGCGCGCCCCATCAAAAACCTTATTTTTCATTACTTGGATTTGTTCTTTAATAGCATCGATCTCATCCACTGGGTAAACCCCAGATGCCTCTCCCTGTGCATAACATTGTCGTAGATGACCCTCCAGGTACCTCTGAAAACCATACTCCATGCGAGTGGCCTCTTTACACCGATTCACATAAAAATCCTTAATTCGAGGCTTCACAACCTCATCCCACTGTCGTACTAAATCCCATCCCTCCCAGGAGTCTACTCCCATAGACGCCCAGAAGTCCTCGAATAGTTCCCTATCATCCGCACTTTGTAGCATCCGCGTATTCAGTTTCCAGTATCCCTTAAAACGATGCGGGAGACCTCCCCAGTCGAGCTCCACAAAAACTCCCCGGTGGTCGGAGAAAAAGACGTTCAATACACGCACATTGATTACGACCACCCGCCGAGACACATACACCCTATCTAAACATGCTGCATAGCCCCTACGCACAAAAGTATGCTCAATCCCAAAGTCACGTCCTCCGCGTACATCTACCAACCCCAAACCAGACAACAAGTCACCCAAAACAAGCGAACAGAACCCCGCCCCCCTCGGTTCAACATCTTTACGGCGCACTACACAGTTCCAGTCACCACCTACCACTGTAATTTCTGGCAGGGACCTCAAATAATATACCAAGACATCTCTAACAAAAGTATTTTTAATGTTAACATCATGTTCAGCCGGCCCATATACCCCTACAAAACCAACTCTTCTACTACCCCAATCCCCCACGACTCGCACCACGCGACCCTCCCCCCCTTCCTCCCAATGTCTCAGCACAAACGGGCTGGTCGCTTTTATCAACACAGCCACTCCACCTTTCAGACGTCTGGAATGAGTCACATAAATGTCATAACCATCCATCTCAAACAAACTTCCTACTTTATGGTTATGTTCTTGCAAAAAACACACATCCACTGCAAAACGATTCAACCACTCACGCACCTGCACACACTTTCTGACAGATTTCAAACCATTAACATTAATAGTTACACACCTAACTGTGTTAAAGGTGGCTTTCCTCTAGGGGCTACCACTCCCTTTTTCTCTTTGCGCCGGCAAGCACCCAAGGCACTTCCCGCACCTTTGGCAATCCCCGTGATATTACCTGCTGTCCTGGACTCGCGCGACCTCCCCGCACCCGTGATTTCCGACCACGTCTTCTTCCCTGAACGTTGTCCAGGGGTCAAGACATCATCGGAGTCGGACGGGGTAGCCGCACGCTTCCTAGAAACAGCATCTTCAGACATGTCAGTACTTGGGGTATTCTCCTTGTGAATTTCTGCCTCAACAGTGTGAAAACTCGAACTCTCCAAATCTCTCACTTTAGCTATCTGATCAGCATCATCTGCACGTAATTTCCCCTCATTAGAACACAACACAGAATCAGACTCATGCGACGCTAATAGGTCACTTAACACAGATACAATGTCGGCTTCCATCTCACCTGCCTCTCTTGCTATAGGGATTTCACTGTTCACATGTTCCACCTCGTCAAGGGAGGCAGTCCCAGGTAGAGTCACACAAGATGACTCTAGTAGCATGGCCCTATCAACCTCAGCACTCCATGATGTCATACGCGGCGATGTCTCGACTACCTCCTCTTCCAGAGCCTGACGGGGTACCTCACCGTCAGGTCGACGACCACGCCCCGATGGCGGCTGGCGCTGGACACACTGAGCCGCTATGTGATCCAGAGCGCCGCAGAGGCGGCAAGTTCTTCTCTGTCCAGGGTACGTAACGTACACCTGGGTACGAAACTCCTCCAGTTGAATGTACGAAGGAATCGGCTGACGCAGGGACATTTTCAACGTAAATGACCCCTCCTGAAGGCCATTATAGTGGCCGTCAGACCACCTACCCATGGTGACCAGGTGGATCTTCCCATAACGTTCAAAAACGTCACGTATATCAACTTCATTGGCCTCAAAAGGCACGTTTCGCACACGTACCCACGTATAGTATCGTGAAACGTCATGCAACTGGACAGAAACTGCTGGGGTGACTTGCTTACTTATATCCTGGTACTGGGTCACAATCTTCTCGTACATCTGAGTGTCACAAAACTTAACGAAGATCCGTGTAGTTCCATTCAAGGCGACGCCACACAAGGATTCACGTTGAATACCATAAGTATCACGAATGATAGCTGGCAGTAACACATTTACTGATTCGCCGGTGATAGATCCCTGCGTTAGTTGAATACAAACAGTATTAACGCGGCGGCGAAACGCAGTCGCCATTGTTGTTGATGGTGTAAACACTCCTCCACCAGGTGTCGGGACTGAGGAGCAACAGCTGACAACCGCTCAGCACAACGTCTGAGCAGAGAATGAGAGTTGATTCTGTTGTAAGTGTTCGTGTGTGTTTGGTTTGTGTTCATGTTTTTTTTGCGTTCATGTTATATCTTAGTTGGAGGTGAGTGTACTCATAGAAATTGGTAATCGTCTTGGTTATAGTGATTTGATGGGATTTATGTGAAAATGGGTGTTAGTCTGTTATGTTGATCTTAGTTTATGGTGATTTTGGTGGTTTTTGACTGTATTCAGTTGTATTTTAGTAGTATTCAGTGGTGTATTTGGGAGTACTCAAAATATTTTGGAAGTGTTTCAGTGTTGTTTAGAAATGTTCAAAGGTATTTTTGTGAATATTCAAATGATTTATGAGAGTGCTTTGAAGGTGTTCAAAGTAAAGTGAGGTGTGTGTGCGTATTAACTTCGTTATATGTAAAATTGTGACTAGTGAATTTATGGAAAAGTGCTTATAAGTTGTAAGTGTTGTGGTGACTTTTTCTGATGAAATAGTTAAAACGAGAAAAATGTCTAGACTTGTGTTGTATTTTGTAAAGAAATTGTGGATTGTTGTGGGTATTAACGAAAAAAAATGTGAAATTATTTGGGTGAAAATGTTTTCCCTATGTTGTATATGAAATGTGTAATACTGAGATGGGGAAGTCGACAAGATTCAGCCTGTGTGTGTGGGGTCATCACGTGACGTCACTGACATAGGGGGAAGTCGACAAGATTCAGCCTGTATGTGTGAGGTCATCACGTGACGTCACTGACCGCCGAGTAAACACAGGTGGGGTGACGTCACACTTGTTTAGACCTGTAGTAAGATAAAGTACCATGCCCCATAGGAGGAGTTCATTTGAAATGCTTACCCCCAGAGGGGGAATCAAAAATCTCGATCCGAGGAGATGGAGTCTTTGTATTATCGAGAAAACCTTGATCCAAGGAGATCATAAGAATCCAAAAACTTGATCCGAGGAATTGGAGCAGAGAATTTGAGATGCAAGTGGGAGTTCATTTGAATGCTTACCCCCAGAGGGGGGAACCCAAAAACCTTGATCCGAGGAGATGGAGGAGAAAACCTTGATCCAAGGAGATGGAGGAGGAATTGTCAGCATAGTTGCTGATCCCTGTATTCCCAGTATTATATAGCATAGCAGTAGCATCATCCATATGCTTTAGATACGAGACCCCTTGTAGGCTGTGCTTTGTGTGACGTCACGGGATGCACACGTGGAGGCTCATCCCTCTGTCCCGTTCTCACTCGGCGGCAGACCATCTAGGCGTAGACAGGCAAGGCACAGGGCTCCATTCCTCATCTCAGTCTGACAATATAGCTACCATCCTACAAGTGTGTCTACCTTAACCTACGATATCTCCATTAAGAACCCTTTACGATAGAATATTTGGGGTGAAGGTGGGTGGTGGGAGGAGTACCAACAGGGGGAATCCAAAAACTTGATCCAAGGAGATGGAGGAGGAATATTTGGGGTGAAAGTGGGAGGGGGGAATCCAAAAAACTTGATCCGAGGAGATGGAGATCATAAGAAATTAAAAAAAAAATCGAAAAAGTTGGGATGGGGGTGAAAGTGGGAGGGGGAACGGCAAAAATTTGATCCGAGGAGATCATAGGAAAATGAAATTCAAAAAAAATCGAAAAAAATCGGAAAAAAAATCGGGGAGCGGGGGCGATCCGGACGACGCTGGCGGGCGCGAGGGCGGGCGCGTGGGTGGGGCGCCGGTCGGGTATGCGTGGGTGGGGGTTGAAGGTGAGGTGGTCGAGGGTGGATATCGTGGGTGGGGGTCGTGGGTGGGGGTCGTGGGTGGGCATAGTGGGTGGGGTCATGGGTGGGGTCATGGGTGGGGGTCGTGGGTTTGGTCATGGGTGGGGGTGGTGGATGGGGGTCGTGGGTGGGGGTCGTGGGTGGGGTCGTGGGTGAGGGTCGTGGGTGGGGGTCGTGGGTGGGGGTCGTGGATTGGGGTTGAGGGTGGGGTCATGGGTGGGGGTCGTGGGTGGGGGTTGAGGGCGAGGTCCAGGTCATTAGCATATAATTTTGAAAAGGAGTCTGCTCAGGAAAGGGAGCCACTCAGGAAAAGGAGCCATTCAGGAAGAGACCGCTCAGCCACAGGAGCCACTCAGCCGCCTTCAGTACTACTAATGTATATATGTATATATATATATATATATATATATATATATATATATATATATATATATATATATATATATATATATATATATGTATATATATATATATATATATATATATATATATATATATATATATATATATATATATATATATATATATATATATATATATATATATATATATATATATATATATATATATATATATATATATATATATATATATATATATATATATATATATATATATGTATATATATATATATATATATATATATATATATATATATATATATATATATATATATATATATATATATATATATATATATATATATATATATATATATATATATTTGTGTGTATATATATGTCGTGCCGAATATGTAAAACTGGCCATTTAGCAAGAACTCATTTAAAATTAAGTCTTTTTCTGAAATTTTCTCTTATACGTTTAAAGATATATTTTTTTTATTAATGTTAATATAAAAAATTTTAATTTTGCACCAAAAGAATCTTAGAAAACTTACCTAACCTTATTATAACAAGAGCAATTTATTTTAGCCTAACCCAACTAAATACATTATAAATACGTTTACAATAATTTAGTACTAAACAAACACAATCAAATATATTTTTTTCGTTAGGTTCAGAATGATTTTGGCGAAATTATTGCATACACAAATTTTCGCTTGTCCTATATGGCAAGATGAGCGTTGCTATTTCAGCCAAGATCGCAAGTTCTGCCTATTCGGCACGACATATATATATATATATATATATATATATATATATATATATATATATATATATATATATATATATATATATATATGTATGTATGTATAAGAACTTTATACCCAGAGAGGAAAAGGAATGACTTGGATGTTTTAGGTTAGAAAGTTAGCCTGCGGACTTGCATGTTTCAGCTCTGCTCTTGAGAAAAAATCAATCACAACAATCGTGGATTTTTCACAGCCATGTCTTAATTTTCCACCGCATCTTAATGAGATTTTGCGTAAATAAACCATTTTCAAGTTTACGTGTTTGCAGTAGACAGATCTGGGAGAGAGTGAGAGACCTCGGATTTCACAGGTCCTGATGCAATTATGAAGAAGGGGAAGGCTGCACCGCTCTAGTGCTTGCTTTTGCACGTGTTACAGGGTTAAGATTTGTACACGAAGTAAAATAATATATTGGTTGTTTTGATTCTGTTAAAGTGGCTTTTAGTTAACCACCAAGGATGAAACAACATCCGGGAGGCCTACTTTTGGCAGCTGTAGTTTATCTGGGCTTGATCCATTGGATCAAACCCAGAAGCTGTATAACCTCTACTGGGATAAATTCTTGCCAAGGAGTATGATAAAATAATTCTTACCATTCAACAGACGAGCACGAGCAAAAAAAAAAAAAGCATAGTTGCATCCTCGCCGTTCGTTTAATTACCGGTAAACTCGCGAGTGGTTGAGTTGCGGAGACATTGAGCGACGCTTCATAAAGTTCTCAGCGTTCAAGAGGTCGGGGTCCAGGGACGAGCTTTTGAATCAAGGCAACAGAGTTAACCTTTCGTACGAGCAAACCTGATTACCTCACATTCCCAAGGCTCTGTGTGACCCTTCCCAAGGCGCTGTGAAAACCATCTAATAACCGGAATTACTGCCAAAAAAGATATTTGTGATATTCTTTTATATGTTATATTCCCTTTTTTATGTGACAGTTTTTCATATGTGATATTATATAAGTAATATTAACATGTGAACATAGTATTCTTTTTACATTTAATATTCCTTTTTATATTACATTCCATGTGTGTGTATGTGATATTCCTTAGCATATGTGATATTTCATTTTACACGTAACAATCGTCAATGTATGTGATATCACTTCTGTATTAAGGAAAACATCCATGTTTCACGAGGGCGATAACAAGTAGTTTATCGAGGAGCTCGACGTGGGGGATGACCATGTCTAGATCGACACTCACAAGATAACCAGGGGTAATGAAGACCTCACGTGGTTTGGACACATAACAGGCGCAACTGTGGAGAGGGAAACGGACATTGTTTCCCCTACATCGGGTCCAGCTGTCGCCGTCTCTGTGGCTAATGTCTTCCTTTTCATCATAAACGCGACTTGGGACTGTGTAGTTTTGTTATTGTGTATGTGTCGTGAGAGCTCTTGTTGCCCACGCTGAAGAACAGTGTATGGCTTCTACAGAGCCCCGTTAGGCTTCGAGAAAGACCAACTGGCGTGGCTAGTGTCGTTTCTGTTTCGTCAGGGTGGCTAGTGTCTTTTGTGTTGCGTCAGGGTGGCTAGTCTTCTTTGTGTTGCGTCAGGGTGGCTAGTGTCCTTTGTGTTGCGTCAGGGTGGCTAGTGTCCTTTGTGTTGCGTCAGGGTTACTAGTGTCTTTTGTGTTGCGTCACTGTGGCTAGTGTCCTTTGTGTTGCGTCAGGGTCCCATTTAGCGTTGCCAAAGATCTCATGTGACATACCTTAGAGCCGTGTGTGTGTGTGTGTGTGTGTGTGTGTGTGCGTGTGTGTGTGTGTGTGTGTGTATGTGTGTGTGTGTGTGTGTGTGTGTGTGTGTGTGTGTGTGTGTGTGTGTGTGTGTGTGTACTCACCTATTTGTACTCACCTATTTGTGGTTGCAGGGGTCGAGTCTTAGCTCCTGGCCCCGCCTCTTCACCGGTTGGTACTGGGCCCTCTCTCTCCCCGCTCCATGAGCTTTATCAAACCTCGTCTTAAAACTGTGTATGGTTCCTGCCTCCACTACGTCATTTTCTAGGCTATTCCACTGCCTTACAACTCTATGACTGAAGAAATACTTCCTACTATCTCTCTGACTCATTTGTGTCTTCAACTTCCAATTGTGGCCTCTTGTTTCTGTGTCCCCTCCCTGGAACATCCTGTCTTTGTCCACCTTGTCTATTCCACGCAGTATTTTATATGTCGTTATCATGTCTCCCCTGACCCTCCTGTCCTCCAGTGTCGTCAGGGCGATTTCCCTTAATCTTTCTTCATAGGACATTCCCCTCAGCTCTGGAACTAACCTTGTCGCAAACCTTTGTACTTTCTCTAGTTTCTTGACGTGCTTTATCAAGTGCGGGTTCCAAACAGGTGCTGCATACTCCAGTATGGGCCTGACATACACGGTGTACAGTGTCTTGAACGATTCCTTACTAAGGTATCGGAATGCTGTTCTCAGGTTTGCCAGGCGCCCATATGCTGCAGCAGTTATCTGGTTGATGTGTGCTTCCGGAGACATGCTCGGTGTTATACTCACCAGTCTTTGGCCACCTAGCCTATACTCGGTCTGTGGTCTTCTGTGCCCTTCCCCTATCTTCATGACTTTGCATTTGGCAGGATTAAATTCGAGAAGCCATTTGCTGGACCAGGTGTCCAGTCTGTCCAGGTCTCTTTGAAGTCCTGCCTGGTCCTCATCAGATTTAATTCTCCTCATTAACTTCACATCATCTGCAAACAGGGACACTTCTGAGTCTAACCCTTCCATCATGTCGTTCACATATACCAAAAATAGCACTGGTCCTAGGACCGACCCCTGTGGGACCCCGCTCGTCACAGGTGCCCACTGTGATACATCATTACGTACCATGACTCGTTGTTGCCTCCCTGTCAGGTATTCTCTGATCCATTGCAGTGCTCTTCCTGTTATATGCGCCTGATGCTCTAGCTTCTGCACTAATCTCTTGTGAGGAACTGTGTCAAAGACCTTCTTGCAGTCCAAGAAGATGCAATCAACTCACCCCTCTCTCTCGTGTCTTACTTCTGTTATTTTATCATAAAACTCCAGAAGGTTTGTGACACAGGATTTGCCTTCCATGAATCCGTGCTGGTTGGCATTTATGCTCTTGTTCCGTTCCAGGTGCTCCACCACTCTCTTCCTGATAATCTTGTGTGTGTGTGTGTCTGTGTGTGTGTGTATGTGTAAAATTAAATTTACTTTTACAATCGTACAGTTTGTGCAAGAAAGGTATACAATACCGACAAGATGAAAGTTAAGACACATGTGCAACATCTGGTTATCTTTATTGTAGACGTTTCGCCAACCAGTGGCTTTATCAATACAGATTCTAGGACATAACTTGAAGACAGTAGAACTATATACAAAAGATGAGGTAATCAGTCCCTCAGTCTTGGAGTGGAGAGCACTGTGGTCGGAGATAATCTGGAGTAAAGGCAAGAAGACTGGCGGTTATATAGGCATCAGTGGATAGGGACGTGTAGCAGACTAGGGCATAGTCACTGGTAGTCGGGATTCCCCAGTGGAAGTAGGTCCTACCCTAATGGATGAGTTAGTTGTAGTAGCCGTGAAAAAGGTCATGTAGATGTCCTCTGAACTATCCATTAGGGTAGGACGTACTTCCACTGGGGAATCCCGACTACCAGTGACTATGCCCTAGTCTGCTACACGTCCCTATCCACTGATGCCTATATAACCGCCAGTCTTCTTGCCTTTACTCCAGATTATCTCCGACCACGGTGCTCTCCACTCCAAGACTGAGGGACTGATTACCTCATCTTTTGTATATAGTTCTACTGTCTTCAAGTTATGTCCTAGAATCTGTATTGATAAAGCCACTGGTTGGCGAAACGTCTACAATAAAGTCAACCAGATGTTGCACATGTATCTTAACTTTCAATCTTACAATTTATTTGCCTTTATACTCTTTTTAAACAGTGGTTACGGCACATACATCCTCATGTTGTATCCCGTGCCAGCGGTCTAACAAACTAATTTTTAAGAAATATTATATAGTTTCCGTAATGCGCTACGTTTATCATCGTTTACACATCGTTTACACTTGTGGCTTCTTGTTTAGCCTGTCCACGGGGGGTAAGATATCATCCTTATCCACATCTTCGTATTCTTTTCTGTCTCTTTCTGGCGTTCATATTTCTTCGTTTTTTCCCCCTCTATCTGCCAGTTTCAGAATTTTTAATTTTGTTTATCGTAAATCACATTACTGTGATTCAAGAAAAGGTGCCTTGATGCCACTGAACGGCTCTTGATCCATGAAACTGGATCTACTTTTCTCCTTGAGTCAAGCATGTTTATTCTTCTGGTTTAGTGTGTTGTATGAATATTTCATCTATTTTGGTTTAATGTTTTCTATGAATATTTTATCTATTCTTCTGGTTTAGCATTTTTTTTGAATATTTTATCTGTTCTTCTTTTTTAGTGTTTTATGAATATTTTATCCATTTTTCTGGTTTAGTGTTTTTTATGCATATTTTGATAACAATATTTTGCGCTCCAAGTGGGACCGAAACGTCGTCGTCAGTTTCTCTCTCTTATGTGCGGGTTATTTCTGTATTGTTCCAGTCACGAAATTGTGACCTTTCTGTTCTTTTTTTAATGCTATTTATTTGAAGTGTAGAGGAGAGAGAGCGATTTTGGGAAATGTTGAGTGAATGCGTGGGGAGTTTTGAATCAAGTGTGAGAGTAATGGTGGTTGGGGATTTCAATGCTAAAGTGGGTGGAAGATTGAGACACTTATGCAGCATATGGGAATCTTTATTCAGGAAACGTTTCGCCACACAGTGGCTTCATCAGTCCAATACAAAGAGGAAGGCGTAAGGAGAGGAGGAGAATGAGGTAATCAGTCCCTCAACCTGGAATCGATGTGTTCACATCGATTCCAGGTTGAGGGACTGATTACCTCATTCTCCTCCTCTCCTTACGCCTTCCTCTTTGTATTGGACTGATGAAGCCACTGTGTGGCGAAACGTTTCCTGAATAAAGATTCCCATATGCTGCATAAGTGTCTCAATCTTCAACTTGTCGGTTTTTCAAACCATTCATCGCTAAAGTGGGTAAAAATGTTATGGAAGGAGTAGTAGGTAAATTTGGGGTGCCAGGGGTAAATGTAAATGGGGAGCCTTTAATTGAGCTATGTGTAGAAAGAAATTTGGTAATAAGTAATACATATTTTATGAAAAAGAGGATAAATAAATATACAAGGTATGATGTAGCACGTAATGAAAGTAGTTTATTAGATTATGTATTGGTGGATAAAAGGTTGATGGGTAGGCTCCAGGATGTACATGTTTATAGAGGGGCAACTGATATATCGGATCATTATTTAGTTGTAGCTACAGTTAGAGTAAGAGGTAGATGGGAAAAGAGGAAGGTGGCAACAACAAGTAAGAGGGAGGTGAAAGTGTATAAACTAAGGGAGGAGGAAGTTCGGGTGAGATATAAGCGACTATTGGCAGAAAGGTGGGCTAGTGCAAAGATGAGTAGTGGGGGGGTTGAAGAGGGTTGGAATAGTTTTAAAAATGCAGTATTAGAATGTGGGGCAGAAGTTTGTGGTTATAGGAGGGTGGGGGCAGGAGGAAAGAGGAGTGATTGATGGAATGATGAAGTAAAGGGTGTGATAAAAGAGAAAAAGGTAGCTTATGAGAGGTTTTTACAAAGCAGAAGTGTTATAAGAAGAGCAGAGTATATGGAGAGTAAAAGAAAGGTAAAGAGAGTGGTGAGAGAGTGCAAAAGGAGAGCAGATGATAGAGTGGGAGAGGCACTGTCAAGAAATTTTAATGAAAATAAGAAAAAATTTTGGAGTGAGTTAAACAAGTTAAGAAAGCCTAGGGAAAATATGGATTTGTCAGTTAAAAACAGAGTAGGGGAGTTAGTAGATGGGGAGATGGAGGTATTGGGTAGATGGCGAGAATATTTTGAGGAACTTTTAAATGTTAAGGAAGAAACAGAGGCAGTAATTTCATGCACTGGTCAGGGAGGTATATCATCTTTTAGGAGTGAAGAAGAGCAGAATGTAAGTGTGGGGGAGGTACGTGAGGCATTACGTAAAATGAAAGGGGGTAAAGCAGCTGGAACTGATGGGATCATGACAGAAATGTTAAAAGCAGGGGGGGATATAGTGTTGGAGTGGTTGGTACTTTTGTTTAATAAATGTATGAAAGAGGGGAAGGTACCTAGGGATTGGCAGAGAGCATGTATAGTCCCTTTATATAAAGGGAAAGGGGACAAAAGAGACTGTAAAAATTATAGAGGAATAAGCTTACTGAGTATACCAGGAAAAGTGTACGGTAGGGTTATAATTGAAAGAATTAGAGGTAAGACAGAATGTAGGATTGCGGATGAGCAAGGAGGTTTTAGAGTGGGTAGGGGATGTGTAGATCAGGTGTTTACATTGAAGCATATATGTGAACAGTATTTAGATAAAGATAGGGAAGTTTTTATTGCATTTATGGATTTAGAAAAGGCATATGATAGAGTGGATAGAGGAGCAATGTGGCAGATGTTGCAAGTATATGGAATAGGTGGTAAGTTATTAAATGCTGTAAAGAGTTTTTATGAGGATAGTGAGGCTCAGGTTAGGGTGTGTAGAAGAGAGGGAGAATACTTCCCGGTAAAAGTAGGTCTTAGACAGGGATGTGTAATGTCACCATGGTTGTTTAATATATTTATAGATGGGGTTGTAAAGGAAGTAAATGCTAGGGTGTTTGGGAGAGGGGTGGGATTAAATTATGGGGAATCAAATTCAAAATGGGAATTGACACAGTTACTTTTTGCTGATGATACTGTGCTTATGGGAGATTCTAAAGAAAAATTGCAAAGGTTAGTGGATGAGTTTGGGAATGTGTGTAAAGGTAGAAAGTTGAAAGTGAACATAGAAAAGAGTAAGGTGATGAGAGTGTCAAATGATTTAGATAAAGAAAAATTGGATATCAAATTGGGGAGGAGGAGTATGGAAGAAGTGAATGTTTTCAGATACTTGGGAGTTGACGTGTCGGCGGATGGATTTATGAAGGATGAGGTTAATCATAGAATTGATGAGGGAAAAAAGGTGAGTGGTGCGTTGAGGTATATGTGGAGTCAAAAAACGTTATCTATGGAGGCAAAGAAGGGAATGTATGAAAGTATAGTAGTGCCAACACTCTTATATGGATGTGAAGCTTGGGTGGTAAATGCAGCAGCGAGGAGACGGTTGGAGGCAGTGGAGATGTCCTGTTTAAGGGCAATGTGTGGTGTAAATATTATGCAGAAAATTGGGAGTGTGGAAATTAGGAGAAGGTGTGGAGTTAATAAAAGTATTAGTCAGAGGGCAGAAGAGGGGTTGTTGAGGTGGTTTGGTCATTTAGAGAGAATGGATCAAAGTAGAATGACATGGAAAGCATATAAATCTATAGGGGAAGGAAGGCGGGGTAGGGGTCGTCCTCGAAAGGGTTGGAGAGAGGGGGTAAAGGAGGTTTTGTGGGTAAGGGGCTTGGACTTCCAGCAAGCGTGCGTGAGCGTGTTAGATAGGAGTGAATGGAGACGAATGGTACTTGGGACCTGACGATCTGTTGGAGTGTGAGCAGGGTAATATTTAGTGAAGGGATTCAGGGAAACCGGTTATTTTCATATAGTCGGACTTGAGTCCTGGAAATGGGAAGTACAATGCCTGCACTTTAAAGGAGGGGTTTGGGATATTGGCAGTTTGGAGGGATATGTTGTGTATCTTTATATGTGTATGCTTCTAGACTGTTGTATTCTGAGCACCTCTGCAAAAACAGTGATAATGTGCGAGTGTGGTGAAAGTGTTGAATGATGATGAAAGTATTTTCTTTTTGGGGATTTTCTTTCTTTTTTGGGTCACCCTACCTCGGTGGGAGACGGCCGACTTGTTGAAAAAAAAAAAAAAAAATGTATGTATATGTATGTATATATATGTATGTATATGTATGTATATATATGTATGTATATGTATGTATATATTTCATAACTTTGGTTTAGTAGAATTAGTGTCTAGGGCTGTTTTTAACATTTTGTTATTAAAAGTACTCAGTGGCTTGGTCAACGAGGCTGTTACTGCCAGAGGCCAGCAGGAAAACATAATCTTTTCAGACTGGCTGATCGGGCAGCTTTTTCAGGTACTAATCCAGTTCCCTCTTGAATTTTTTTTCTTTTCTTCTGATAATATTTTTTATTCATGAAGTAGAGAGTTGAAAGTCTTGCACAGTCTAAGAGAGACACACAGAGAGAGAGACACACAGACAGACAGAGACAGAAAGAAATAAAAGAATGCTGGTAAACAGCGGTTGCGTGAACGAGACGAAAGTCATCAAGATGCTGGAGAGGAGGTCGTCAAGACGCTGGTGTGACGCATAGAGGCTGCCCAGATATGTCTTGCAACTGGGCTAGAATTAGGCGTAAGGCGAATCAACAACCTGACCTGGTGTAACGAGAGGCTGCAAGCAGGACAGTGGACATGGGCTTGTTCCTCCCTCAGCAACGAGAAGACTTTCAACCACAGCAGAGAAGACAGGGAAGACCTGCAACACCAACAGCAGGAGCGAAAGAGAGAGGCTATGCTAAACCTGAACCGAGGAAGCTAAGGAAGAGAAATCTGCAGAACTCACGCCAGGACGGGAAGGGGAGCCACTGATACGCAGATGGAGAAAGATTGTCAACGTCTCTTTTAGCGAATTTTTTTTCTGAAGACCACAATGACTGGTCGTACCCTCCTGGGGGCAACTAGGTACATATGTTAGTTTATATTACTCCAAACTAATTTAATAATGAAACACCCGTCTAATGCGTATGATTTCATAAAGGCGGTTTAGCATATTAGGACAATCCGCTTTGCGTTATACTAATTTAATTTCCTAAATAATCACACCAATATGGTTCATCTCGTTGAAGAATCTATTCACTGAGGGATTATAAGTAACAGATAACCCACACAAGGGAAAGAAGTGGAAAGAGGAGGAAGGAAGAGATGGAGAAGGTAAAAAAAGAAGGAGAGAAAGCACAAGGATAAGGAAGGAAGTTTAGGAAAAGGAATTAATAGTGAAAAAAAGGGAAGGTGAGAGATAAACACTAAAACAGACAGACAGACAGTCACAGTACCTCCAATAACTCTAGTCTCGCTGCAGCTCGGTAAACTCCGCCGATAATTAACCTTTAAATATCAATATACCAATAATTACTCTACAGTATTTAATATATTTTCCTCCCCCTAAACTTGCCATTTTATTCTTAAACACCCGAAGTTATAGGTTAACTCTTTTAGAAACTCCTCAAGTTATGTGTTCATTAATTTAATGGGTAAGTTATAACGCAACTTACCACAGTATATTTCTAAAGTTGAACTTGGAGCCTTACGTGCGAAATTAGTTTTTTTTTGTCACTGTATCTTTACTGGCTAAGCGCGGTTACTAATCTCATTTCAAAGCCCGAACTTTCAAAATGGTTTGTAGCTTTTTTTTTTTTTTGGCCATACGGGTATGTTAAATTTTGCGTTCGAAATGCATATACATAACAGAGTTGAGGTTACACTTTCTATAAACACATATAATCATTGCAGTAATCAACTAATTTATCTCCATTGCATTTTAAATGGGAAAGAATCCCTAAACTCCAGCTAACGATTTGTTATTTCTCAAGATGCGACTCACAACAGTCGACTAATATTCAGGTACATCTTTATTGCAAAGCTAATAAAGATAGTTGACTTATGGAAACTTTTCATGTAGATTTTGCCTTAACTAGACATCGAACTTTTTTGATTGAGCCAGATGCTCGAATTCATTAAATATAATTCACTTCTTCAAGATTTCTGGTGCTTTTCACCTGAACCTCCAAAGTGGCGGAAACTCCCAAGCCGTTTAAGACGAAGGATTATTTTGATATAAACGTATTGTGTTGCCACAATGCTGTGGAATTATATATTGGAGCTGCTGGGATGTCGTCTCGGTGACGCTACGTCTAGAAAGTCAGGCAGTTTATGAAGCAGACAGAAAGACAAACAGTCGGCAGGACGGAAGACAAAAAAAAAATGCAAGCAAGCAGGCAGGGAGATCAAGAGAGAGGAATGTAGCCAGGCAGACTAACATGCAGACATAGGTTTCCAGCCATGGTTCAGTCGGGCAGGAAGGATACACAGTAATTATTTACAATTAGAATTTTGATAATAGGTGAAAATATTACATTTGGTACAAATTCTGGCAAAATTCAGTTATTTACGGCAGAGCTACGATTGTTTATTAAAGTAGATCCCTTAGAGGGTTAAGATATGTCCAAATATAAAAAAAGGTAGTATAAATTGTCTGTGAAAGTTAAAGTACATTTAATCAGTGAAAGAAATTGGCTTACAGAAGATTTGCTTGGGGTGGAAAGCTGTTGATAGCAATCCACGGAACGGGTGAGGGTTAAACCCCTGGCGTGTGAGTCGTAAAACTCCAAGCCAGTGCGTAAATCTTGAATTGTTTAGGATTCAGTGGTTAAATTATGGACTGGATCGTAGACACAGTAATTATTAGTTTTTGAACATACGTACATAAACAGATATATTCACTAATGATACATTAAATTTATTAACGAAAACAATAACAGAAGCAATATATAACTGGAGGAGGAAGAGGATGAGGAATAAGTGTAGAAAATGAAGGAATGGGAATAAGTGAAAAAGGATTAGCAGGAGGAAACAAACAAGCAGGAAGTGAAGAAGAAATAAGGAGAGAAAGGACGAGGAGAAGGAGGAGAGAGAGCTAAGGAAATGAAGGAAGAGCAGAAAGGGGCGAAGGAGGGGGAAGATGAGTAGGTTGTGGATTAGGAGAAAGAAGAAGGGAAAATGAAAAGGGGCGTCCTCCCTTCAAGTGAATAAGTCAAAACAATGGTGAATCTTGGCCTCAGCAGGACGCCCCGAGGGGAAGCCTGTCATCCTCACCGCCACAAGGGGAGAAGTGGAACAATGGATGCTAATTTGAGGGGACAGTCAGGGCGGAGGTGAACGAGGGGGAAGGGAGGAATAAATTGGTAAGTAGGTTAAATAAGGGGAACTGGGAGCACTCAAAACTCTTGTAATGAGGATAGAAAATTAGTAGAATTAGGATTAACTGAAGAGAAAAGAGGGGAGAAAGTTGTTAGCTTGAGGTGACTAAGGGGAACTTTAGTGGGAAATTTGCTAAGTGTGATTCTAGTGTCAGTAGTTGGTGTAATGGAAGGGGTAGGAAGCCGCAAACAAATTGTATTTTTTTCTTAATTAGTTCAAAAATTTACGGGTGCTTTGGAAAACTGGGGATTTGAAAGTAATGACTCGAAGCTACTGATGAAATGTGTTGGAATAGAATTGTTTGAATTGAAATGTATACATATACGTATATGTATATATATATATATATATATATATATATATATATATATATATATATATATATATATACATATATATATATATATATATATATATATATATATACATATATATATATATATATATATATATATATATATATATATATATATATATATATATATATATATATATATATATATATATATATATATATATATATATATATATAATGTTGTTGAGGTGGTTCGGACATGTAGAGAGAATGGAGCGAAACAGAATGACTTCAAGAGTGTATCAGTCTGTAGTGGAAGGAAGGCGGGGTAGGGGTCGGCCTAGGAAGGGTTGGAGGGAGGGGGTAAAGGAGGTTTTGTGTGCGAGGGGCTTGGACTTCCAGCAGGCATGCGTGAGCGTGTTTGATAGGAGTGAATGGAGACAAATGGTTTTTTAATACTTGACGTGCTGTTGGAGTGTGAGCAAAGTAACATTTATGAAGGGATTCAGGGAAACCGGCAGGCCGGACTTGAGTCCTGGAGATGGGAAGTACAGTGCCTGCACTCTGAAGGAGGGGTGTTAATGTTGCAGTTTAAAAACTGTAGTGTAAAGCACCCTTCTGGCAAGACAGTGATGGAGTGAATGATGGTGAAAGTTTTTCTTTTTCGGGCCACCCTGCCTTGGTGGGAATCGGCCGGTGTGATAATAAAAAAAATAAAAAAAAAATATATATATGTATATATATATTTTTTTTATTTATTATCACACTGGCCGATTCCCACCAAGGCAGGGTGGCCCGAAAAAGAAAAACTTTCACCATCATTCACTCCATCACTGTCTTGCCAGAAGGGTGCTTTACACTACAGTTTTTAAACTGCAACATTAACACCCCTCCTTCAGAGTGCAGGCACTGTACTTCCCATCTCCAGGACTCAAGTCCGGCCTGCCGGTTTCCCTGAATCCCTTCATAAATGTTACTTTGCTCACACTCCAACAGCACGTCAAGTATTAAAAACCATGTCTCCATTCACTCCTATCAAACACGCTCATGCATGCCTCCTGGAAGTCCAAGCCCCTCGCACACAAAACCTCCTTTACCCCCTCCCTCCAACCTTTCCTAGGCCGACCCCTACCCCGCCTTCCTTCCACTACAGACTGATACACTCTTGAAGTCATTCTGTTTCGCTCCATTCTCTCTACATGTCCGAACCACCTCAACAACCCTTCCTCAGCCCTCTGGACAACAGTTTTGGTAATCCCGCACCTCCTCCTAACTTCCAAACTACGAATTCTCTGCATTATATTCACACCACACATTGCCCTCAGACATGACATCTCCACTGCCTCCAGCCTTCTCCTCGCTGCAACATTCATCACCCACGCTTCACACCCATATAAGAGCGTTGGTAAAACTATACTCTCATACATTCCCCTCTTTGCCTCCAAGGACAAAGTTCTTTGTCTCCACAGACTCCTAAGTGCACCACTCACTCTTTTTCCCTCATCAATTCTATGATTCACCTCATCTTTCATAGACCCATCCGCTGACACGTCCACTCCCAAATATCTGAATACGTTCACCTCCTCCATACTCTCTCCCTCCAATCTGATATTCAATCTTTCATCACCTAATCTTTTTGTTATCCTCATAACCTTACTCTTTCCTGTATTCACCTTTAATTTTCTTCTTTTGCACACCCTACCAAATTCATCCACCAATCTCTGCAACTTCTCTTCAGAATCTCCCAAGAGCACAGTGTCATCAGCAAAGAGCAGCTGTGACAACTCCCACTTTGTGTGTGATTCTTTATCTTTTAACTCCACGCCTCTTGCCAAGACCCTCGCATTTACTTCTCTTACAACCCCATCTATAAATATATTAAACAACCACGGTGACATCACACATCCTTGTCTAAGGCCTACTTTTACTGGGAAAAAATTTCCCTCTTTCCTACATACTCTAACTTGAGCCTCACTATCCTCGTAAAAACTCTTCACTGCTTTCAGTAACCTACCTCCTACACCATACACTTGCAACATCTGCCACATTGCCCCCCTATCCACCCTGTCATACGCCTTTTCCAAATCCATAAATGCCACAAAGACCTCTTTAGCCTTATCTAAATACTGTTCACTTATATGTTTCACTGTAAACACCTGGTCCACACACCCCCTACCTTTCCTAAAGCCTCCTTGTTCATCTGCTATCCTATTCTCCGTCTTACTCTTAATTCTTTCAATTATAACTCTACCATACACTTTACCAGGTACACTCAACAGACTTATCCCCCTATAATTTTTGCACTCTCTTTTATCCCCTTTGCCTTTATACAAAGGAACTATGCATGCTCTCTGCCATATGTATATATATACATATATATATATATATATATATATATATATATATACATGTATATATATATATATATATATATATATGCATATGTGTATGAAACACAAACATATATATACCTTTGAAGAGTTTCGAGAGTTTCACTTTTCTCGGTACCCGGCCATGGGCCAGGTGCGTGACTTCTCACATTATCAGTTCCTTGATAATGTGAGAGGTCACGAAAGCATGTGTGGTGTGTGTGTGTGTGTGTGTGTGTGTGTGTGTGTGTGTGTGTGTGTGTCTGTGTGTGTGTTTGTGTAAGGATTTGAACCCATGGTCTTCACTCCCACCCTGGGCAGAGTATCAGTCTCTCCGCTACCGATCATGTCAGTTTGGATGGACGGCGGACGCTGATGGCTGGTTCCCAAAGCTGGGCCCACCCGAATCTATTTCATTCTGTTCGTAACTTGTATGTAATCCCAATGAAAGATATTAATTAATATACTTACACCTAGCACTGAGCGTACTGAGATAAATGTGACTAACACAGAACCTTTGTTATTTACTCCTTGCTTGGACAGAATGCCAGATTCTGGGTGCTATACTTCGCTCAGCAACTGATATTGCTGTTACTGATTTTGTGCTTTTATTATTGCTGCTATTGATACTGTTGTCGTTGATACTGCCCCTTTTACTACTAATACTGCTATTGCTGCTGCTGCTGTGGTTGCTGCAACTGCTTTGTTGTTACTGCTGCTCCCACTGTTTATGCTGTTGTGGCTTTTGCTTCCACTATTTATGGTGTTCCTGCTACTGCTGTTGCCCACGTTCCTCCTCCCTTCTCTTCTCCTTTCAACGGCAGTAACTTAGTTTCATCACACGTTCAAATTTTCTCCACCGAAAATCTTGGGTCGCTAGAAAATAACAGTAATGTGTTTTCCCGAGATAAAAGCACGTGAGAGACGGTGGAACGAGGGTAGGGAAAGTGTTCGAGAATAATAACATTGGTGATGCGGCTGAGTGAAGTTAGTGGCCGGGTGTTCGACACCTTAGAACTCTTAATCCGATGGAGTGAAGGTATTGGCAGGATTTTCGGAAGCATCAGTGCACGTAAGCTGGCGGAATGACGTTGGTGACAGGGATTTGGAACATGGTACGACACTTGATCCAGTGAACTTAGTGTAACATTTAATTTGGTGAACTGAAGTTAAGGGCAGAGCGTGCTTGGATGAGACAATATAACAGTTAAACTGCCGTACGCCAGTGTTGGAACCTGGAGACAACTAGGGTCTTGGTTGAAGGATACCTGTAGGACGCTTACGGAGGTCAGTGCCCCCCGCTGATCGGTCTTAGACAAGGCCTTCAGGTGGATCAGACCCTAATCAACCAAACCGCACTCATCCAACATATGAACCACAGCCCGGCTGGTCAGGGACGGATGGAATGGTAAGAGTCTACTGGGCCCACCGCTTCTACTTTCACTGAACTTTTATCCACAGTTCCACAGCTAGATCAAATATAACTAAATTTAATGCTGAATGCTGCCTCTCTAAATTTTATGTAATGATGCAGAAATAATAATAATAATAATAATAATAATAATAATAATAATAATAATAATAATAATAATAATAATAATATCAATAAATGAAACCTCGACGGCCCTTCACTTAATGCATTTCGAAAATAACGAATTCCACTGAGTAAACTGATTTCGTAAACAGTGGACAAAGTTCGCTAGGTGTAGAAATGACTGTAATTGTTGTACGATCGAAACAAAACAACCCCATCTATCCACCACAAAAAAAAAGTTAAACAAATTTATTGTACGTTTAACTTTATTTCCAATGTTTATTACGGTATATCTGCAAATCATGTGTACAGTTCTGTATTATGTATACAGTAGAGGAATGAAAATGTTTGTGATCGTTTTAAACGTTATTTGGAGGTACCAGACACTCGCCATTACCAGCACCTTCTTTCTCTTTAATAGTCCATTTAAACGTTAAATTATTATTATTATTATTATTATTATTATTATTATTATTATTATTATTATTATTATTATTATTATTATTATATTACAATACACACGTACGCGTACATACATATATAAACATACTTATACACTCACACACGGAGACCCCTTCAAACACAATTAGATGAGCACACACACACACACACACACACACACGCACACACACACACACACACACACACACACACACACACACACACACACACACACACACGCACAACCTTGGGCAGTACTCCTACAGCTGTACATACTGTACAATAAACCAGACGACAGGAGGCACTAAGGAGGACAATGACTATTTCCTGTGTAGGAGCTAGAATTCCTCATCCCTAGCGCCCGTTTTCTGTTGCGTCTGCGCTGTTTACAACCTTCCTCAACTCTAATAATCTCAGCCAATACTCAAAACTGTTAGCTGTCCGTACTCACCGGACGTCAACAAAATATCACAGCAGGGAGTAAAAAAAAAAAAGCACGTCTTTTTGCTTATAAATCTCGCATTATCCAAAGCGAATGGTACCAGAGGGAACTGCCACACTTCGTTCTTCCCTTCCGGATATTTTTTTTCCGCAGAAGCTGCTCTCGGTAACAGAGTTGTGGTGTGTGTGTGTGTGTGTTAGTGTGTGACGGCGCTCCTGCTAGACAGGAGAGAGCAGCAGAGATGAGGAAGCCAGTTATCTGCAGCTGAAGTGTTGGTGGAACAGACGTCCCCTCTCACTCGCCCAGGCAAGTCATTGCGATGGCAGCATCCAAGTTCATCCTGTCAGTGGAGCTATGCTCTGTATTAGGCAGGGGACGTTGGTGGGTGGTGGGGATATGGAGTAGTACACGTTGGTGGGGGTCTTGTGGGGTGGAGGATATGGGCAGTAGACGGTGGTAGGGTGGTTGTTGTGGGGTGATGTTGGGAGGAAATATTGGAAAGGAACGTTGGATGGGGTGTTTAATGTGGGGCGAGGGATGTCTCTAGAGGACGTTGGTTGGGGTTTTGTTGTAGGGTGAAGGCACTGGGGATGAAAGTGTTGCTGTACTGAAGAGGAATATACTGGGGAAGAGGATGCTAGGGAGATATAGTACTGGGGATGTGGTGCTAGGTGAGGGGATTCCGGTGGAAAAGGTGCTAGGCAGCGAGCGTGATGGTGAAGGGACTGCATTTGGGGACGGGTGCTAAAAGGAACCAGGAAAGGGGAACTAGGGAGTATAATAACTCACGAGGTTTATAACATCCTGTGGATATGAGCTACACGAATGTGTTCCAAGGGATAGCATGCAACAGTTAGATCAAGGATGGAGTCTCACAGGTGGTACTGTGAAACGCTGCCGATATTCCTTCGTGTGGATGAAGATTTACTACTTACTACATTGTTGGATACAACAATCAACAGTGAAGATTATTTTCCTGAGTGATTATGATCTATGAAGGGCACGTAAGTCTGTGAGCGATGATATCGTCGTTGAGAATTTTTATTGCACTTGTTTAGGAAGCGTTGTTATTACGATAAGATGTCCTCAGCTGTGAGGGATCAGTAACTGTAAGTCTTAAGATGACTTTAGATCATTTTGTTAGTCGTGTATAATGATGGTTTATTGGTGTTGGTTGGAGTCCAAGAACAGACACAGATACCTGAAATCAGTGCCAGATCAGCCGGGCTGTGGTTCGTACGTTGGACTACGTGCGGCCAGCAGTAACATCCTCGTTGATCAGGCCATGATCCACTTGGAGGCCTGGTCATGGACCGGGCCGCGGAGGAGTTGATCCCCGGAATGCCCTCCAGGTAGACTCCAGGTAGATAGAGCTGAGACAGTCCTTACTGTTACTCCTTCCTTCCATTCTATAACCGGACACAATCCTTACCTCCAATCCCCAGGCGAGCCTTCCTTTCCACTTACACCCCCGGACAAGCCTCCATTACCATTTAAACCCCTGGACAAACTCCATTACCAATTACATCCCTGGAGTAACGTCCCTTATCAATTACACCTCTGGACGAACGTTCCTTACCAATTACACCCCTGAACGAACGTTCCTTACTAATTACACCTCTGGACTAACATTCCTTACCAATTACACCTCTGGGCGAACGTTCCTTACCAATCGCACCCCTGAACGAACGTCCCTTACCAATTACACCCCTGAACGAATGTTCCTTACTAATTACACCTCTGGACTAACATTCCTTACCAATTACACCCCTGGACGAACATTCCAATGGAAATAAGTCACTCTGACTCTTTTGGGTTATCCCAGGTTCTCTACACATATGCTGCTATATGATAATCTATGTAACTGTATTTGTGTGTACCTGAATAAACTTACATTCCAGTCACACCCCTTGGCGAACCTCCCATGCCACCTACACCCCTGGGAGAACATTACACACCACGCACCCCTAGGTGACCTTTCTTCACTACCTACTTACCCTCTTCTCCTGAATGTTGTGTCACAAGTAGGATTTTACTGACTGCGAAAGAGGTTCCTGTCGGGACCTCAATCGCCTCTCTCAGTCCACATTTTAAATCATCCCAGTTGATAGTTTAAAAAAAAAAAAGATGCTACGTATTTTGACCAATTACAAAAATATGTGGGATTGTGGGAAAAAGAATTGTGACTCGGGGAGAGGAGCTAATTTTAGCTAATGAGTAGTTAGTGTTCATGTAAATGAGAATTTTTTTTTTTTACTGAATAGTTCAGAATGTATGTTTGGCCTCAGTGTTCTGTGAATATTTAGTACTTCCTACTCTCCACAATACAATTTTCATTCACCTTTGCTCTCCTATTAATTCCCCTTTGAAGTCCAGGACTTCACTGCATGTAGTGACATACAGATAAAAAAAATGACGTAAAAGAGTCTCCTCTTGAAATAACTTTTCTGAAAATTTTGAGTTTTGGATCTCTTTAATATTTTCTTTTGTAGATAATAACGAATATCAGACAAATTACGAGTGCATATTTTTCTCTAGGTACTACAAATAACCTAAAAAGCAACATTCTCCAGTATCAAAATCAAATCCCGCACAAGATAATGCAGCGGAATAATTCCATGGCTCCTGATCCCTTCTCAACTACTCAGCTGATCCTACTTTCCATCCCACGCGACAAGGCTCTCCGATACTTGCGTAGGTTCAATACAGACTTGATAAAGCGATATTTACACCGAAACTTGGCTTGATTAAAGACGTCCTCCCTCCTACGTGTGTTTTCACTGTTGTCAGAGTAATACACTGAAACACGGGGCTAATGGGAGGTGGAAGCAGCTCATTTGGCTGGAAACCAGCGGTGATCAAGAAACTTTGACATCAGAAGTAGTGTGTTTGTGTTAATATCTGAAGTTGTGTCGCAGTTTATGCAAGAGATGACGAGTTTATCGTAACGTGGTGTCTCTCTTAACACCAGAGACGATGATAAGGAGAGCGCTTGAGACAGGAAACATGAAGGGACGAACAATGACAGCTTCGAATGAGAACAAGTGATTCTGTATGACCTATTCGAGTTAGCGCTTTCTTGTGAATAATAATAATAATAATAATAATAATAATAATAATAATAATAGTAATTGTGGAGAAATTTTCTCAAGGAGGGGGGTATCAGCCCCTTTCAGCCCTTTCAGCCCCTTTCAGCCCTTAGGGGCCAAGCCCTCTCAGAAGGGGCGAGCGTCTTGTTTACTGCTAGAGTGAGTAATTGATCACAGATGCTATGCCACGTAATCAAGTGATCTCTGCTCCTTGCAGCGGTGTTGCAAATTGTATTTTATAAGAGACAGTA
The DNA here is from genome assembly GCF_038502225.1 of Cherax quadricarinatus. NCBI lineage: Eukaryota > Metazoa > Arthropoda > Malacostraca > Decapoda > Parastacidae > Cherax > Cherax quadricarinatus. The sequence goes on along the minus strand of NW_027197695.1, from coordinate 10,159 downwards.
CATCTCTTACTTAGCAAGACAATTAAGGAAAATCCTGCTCCCACTTTATTACCATAGTAAAGATATTGTACATTGTTGTCTATGATTAAGACAGCAAGAAACAAACATTCTGCTTTGCTTCATCGAGGAGGTGACAAGGATGCAAGGTACTAGGTCAGCGTTTTTTTTTTGTGCTGGGGGCAGTGACTGCATGGAGCGCTGTGGCGTCTGGCAGACTATCTTTGACTCTACTACGAGTGACACTGACGCCAGGATAACCAACAAAGAACACTGATCTGTGCGTTAGTGTGGACAAAGTGTCTCACAAACACGATAAACATAAGAGAGGTGTGATCAGCTTCTCTTGTGATACATTGTGAACAATAAAGACAAATCTTGTGGAACATAGTGTACCAGTGTGCGTTTCCTAGACAATGGAAGACGTGGACATCCAAGGACACTTCAGCTTCTATCAAGTCACCGATATCTGTCGAAGGTGTTGAGAACACCATAGCTCACGTTACAAAGAGCAAGGTATGTTACGAATTTCTTGTAGATCGGGGGATTGCGCAATTCTTGAGTCACAAGGAGTTTGTAATCAACCTATAATCGGCAGTAAGGTGTGGACTTTTGAGTCCAAACAAGTAAGTATTTCGTCAGCCATCATCAAATGAAATATGCTGACATAACACCCCCTAGGGGTAATTTATACTTACAAATTGTATCTCTTGACAGCCCACTGTTGTGATGGTTTCGACAGCTTCTAGACCTCGTCTGCAGGGGCGGCTGTGTAGACGATTTGCTGTCATTTATCAGCTAAGTGTTTATATTTATAATAAATTAAACACAGCAGGTAAGGCCAAAAATTCTCAACAGAGTTTTGGTCGTGCTCGAACCGGATAAAGACCACACTGTGGTCCAAATATGTTGTACTACAGTGTACAAATAACCTATGAGCCAAGGTCCTTCGAAAAAAGCTGTAAAACTAGTGTTTTACAATATAAATCAGTATAAATGAGTCCCTCCAGACTCAATCACAGAGAATGGGCAGCCAAAAGAAAACGGGCGCTCACCCAGCGTTCACCCAACGAAAACGGGAGCTGGGTGACTCACCCAACAAGAAGACGGGGGATGGTATCCTGCACCCTCCATCAACTGCTCCAATCTGGAGAAATCGCTGAATAAGACAACACAACCCAAGTGATGATGTTTGTCTGAGTGTATATATACACAGTGTTTATAATGTTTATAGACAGAAATTAAGAGACAAGATTGTGTTAAAGTTTGTTTCTTATAGATTTACCTGTTATATTAAAGGAACTTATATATAAAGTGTAAGCTTTCAAATATATATTAACAGTGAAATTTATATATGTGTAAGTAATATTCACGTGTGATTACAGTTATACAGTGACATTTATAGTGTATAGTGAATGAAGTGTATAACATCGTTATTTACGATTAATCATCATGGTCAGGCTGACACAGCACACAAGCCATAAACACCAGACACATGTACGGTGTACCCTTCATGGTCATTGACCCTGAGGTTAAGCTTAGTAGGTCAGTAGTGTCTGACTCGATTATTGGTGACTTAAGCATAACAAAAACTCAGCTGTCTATAGCAGTACAGTGTTTTTTAAACACTCTAAGTGTGGTGCTGGAATTTTCAGTATACCATTAAAATGGCTTGTTTGAAAACTCAGTTTCAGTCTTTACAGACTAAGATTACACAATTAGAAAATCTAATTTCAGTCTGTCTAGGATTAACTCAAGATACAAACATAGATTTTGATGATCTTGAGGTCAAGTTTGAATTATTTACACAACGTCTGGAAATAATTAATTCAGACTATACACATTATGAAAATAAATTTCTTGAATCAGATCCATCTGAGGATGAAATTAAAAATGTTTTGGATACATTTAGTGATCAACAATTAAGGTGGACAGGAGTACAGGCTATCTGCCGCAAAACTCTGTCACAGAGACCTACTGTAACTAGTGGTCAAACACCTGTTACACATGTAACAACAAGTGTCCCATTACCAAGCTTACCTACATTGTCATTACCTATTTTCCAAGGTCATAATTATGAAGAATTCATTAGTGGTTTTCAATCCATAGTAAATTCACGAACTGACATAGATGAGATTGCCAAGTTCAATTACCTTAAATGTCTTGTGAAGGGAGAACCCTATGAACTGATTAAGTCATTTCCGGTGGTTAAAGGTAATTATCAAATAGCCTTACGTGTCTTAGCAGACAATTACTTTGATGATGACAAGGCTAGAGTTAGACATGCAGTCTTAATATCAAGCTTGAAGCCACCCAAACATTGTTATTCAGACTTACAGGCATTTAGAATCACATTAGACAATAGTCTCATATCTCTAGGTGCTAAATATGACCTAAGACAATGTGATTGGTTTATCAGTGGTATTGTACAAGATAAGTTGTCACCACAAACTGTTGAACGATTAAATATTATGTTCAATAAACGCTATTTCACTTGTGAAGAAATTAGCAATGGTTTACAAACAATAGTTTCATGCATGCAAGCAACGAGACAAGATGAAAAATCCACAAATCCAGTGGATAACAAACCTTCAACTCAGTATAGAAAGAGTATACCTACTCCCACTAAACCACATAATGGGAAATCCCATATAGGCATTTATCAAGCTGTGAATACAACAGACAGTAAACAAACTGTCACACATAAACGTACTCCAAAATGTGTACTTTGTGATGGAACACATTGGGCACAGTATTGTATTCAATACACATCAATGGAGGCACGTAAACAACGTGTTCATCAGCTGAAAAGATGCATCAAGTGTTTAGGTGAACACAAGGGAGGAAAATGCTCACTGAAGAAGTGTTTTAAATGCAAGGGTATGCATCATACAGCATTATGCCCAAATACTTTTGCTGAACAGCAGCAGACTTCCACAGAATCAGGAAGTCAACAAGCAACAGCATTAAATGTGAGAGATAAGTTTAAAGCAACTGCTCTCCCGATAGCTCGAGTTGAGTTATCTAATAAATTACACAAAACCAATGTGCTAACACTATTTGATCAAGGCTCACAAAGGTCCTTCATAAGAAGATCAGTGTTGCAGAAACTGAATAAACAACCCTATGCCAAAATACAGTTAGATATAGCTGGTTTTTTCCACAATTCTGGTAAACAGACATATGACCTAGCCAGAATCACTGTTGGTCTAGGAAACAGGAAAAAGACAGTAGAAGCTGTGGTAGTAGATGATTTGCCTAAGTCTGTGCAGATCCAGGGATTAAAAGAAACAGTTGCAGCACTGAAAGCAGCTAATGTCAAGTTAGCCTGTCCTGACATACAGACGGACACAATTAGTCCAATTGATTTAATCATTGGAAGTGATTATTATCACTGTTTTGTGCAAAATATAGTAAGTAAACATGAGGTTCACTTGCTGAAAACAGCAGGAGGCCACATGATATGTGGTCCCATTCCCTCTCAAAGTGGGAAAGAAGCTGATATTGATTCAGTGGAAAATGTACTAGTTACGAGAATAACCGCTGATCATGTACCACAGCAAAAATTATCATTACTGGAAGAAATGAATGAACCAGTTGATAAGTTGTGGGAGTTAGATGCGATAGGTATTGATGTAAATAAACCAAGCCCACAAGAGTCTCAGACTTATAACCAATATTTGGACACTGTCAAATATAAAGATGGACAGTATTGGGTTAGGTTACCATGGAAATTAAATCCACCACATCTACCTAGCAATTATCGCATGGCTTTCGGACAGATGAAAGCACAAATACATGAGCTAAGGAAGAATCCAGAGCTACTGACTGTCTATGATAATATCATACAAGAACAGTTGGACAATAAATTCATTGAGGAAATAGTCGAAGATAAGTTGAAGACAAACGCTCATTATCTCCCGCACCATGGAGTCAGAAAAGATTCTGAAACCACTCCACTACGTGTTGTATATAATTGCAGCGCACGTGCAAATAAAGATGTAGCAAGTCTTAATGACTGTCTGATGACCGGACCCTCACTAACTGAGAAGCTTGGAGACGTGCTTATGAAATTTCGCACAAACCCATATGCCTACACGGCTGATATTTCCAAAGCTTTCTTAAGAGTAGGACTACAAGAAATAGATAGAGATTATACTCGATTCTTGTGGCCTGAAAATCCACATGATCCTCAAAGTCCTGTGAAAACTTATCGTTTTAAATCAGTATTATTTGGTGCAACATCCTCTCCATTCTTACTAGAAGCTACTCTAAATACACATTTGAAGAAATCTGAAAGTCCCTTCAAAGAAGTCTTAAAGAAAAGTTTCTATGTGGACAATCTTCAAGGTAATGTGAATAAAGAGGAGGATTTGAAATCCTTATACAGAGAAGCTAACAAGGAGATGAAAGAAGCAAATATGCCTCTAAGGATGTGGAATACAAATTCAAAGCAATTAAGGGAACTTATCAAAGAAGATTTCCCTGAAACTGAAATTCCTGATTGCAACAATATGCTGGGACTTAATTGGAACACACAGGAAGATACTTTGAGTCTCAAAAGGATAAACAATAAATCATGCAGTACACTCACTAAACGTAGTTTACTGTCAGAGGTATCACAATGTTTTGATCCTCTAGGACTCGTCTCACCAATTACCATAAAAGGTAAAATGCTTATGCAAGATGCATGGAAACTCAAAATTGGATGGGATGAGAACTTACCTCTAGAAATGAGTCAAGCATGGGATGAAATATCCAAGGAGTTTAAACAACTTCATCAAATTAAATTTCCCAGACAAATAGGTCAAGAGGGAAACAATTACACATTACATGTGTTCTGTGATGCGTCAACCAGAGGTTATGGCGCTGTAGCTTACATGAGTAATGCTGAAGGAAGTACACTAATTACTTCAAAGGCCAGGGTAGCACCCTTGAAGGTCAGAACAGTACCACAATTGGAACTGACAGCACTCTATGTAGGTACAAAATTAGCTGTCTATCTCAACAAAGTACTTGATCATCTCACTATTGAGAAAATCGTGATCTGGAGTGATAATGAAGCAGTTCTCCAGTGGTTAAGAAATAATAAGAGTAAGTTGGTCTATGTACAGAACAGAGTAGCAAAATAAAAGAGATGCAGAGAGATTATCTCTTTCTTCACGTCTCTACCCAAGAGAATCCAGCTGACATGTTGTCACGTGGTGTCCCACTCAAGAAATTTGTGGATAATAAATTATGGCTCCACGGACCGAACTGGCTCTCTGATGAAAATAACTGGCCTCAGCAAAAAGCTCACATTATGCCAGAAGAAACAGTCTGCTTGAACACAGCAGAAATAAGTTGTGTAAATACTGCAGACACAACAGAAATAGTCATTGATGGATCTAAATACTCATCTTTGGGTAAACTCTTAAGAGTTACAGCTCTTGTCTTTAAATTCATTAAAGGAATTAAACCTGATTATGAATGTCTTGAACCCATTAAATACTGGGTGAAACTAATACAGAAAGACGTTTTCTCTACAGAATATAAATTTCTAGAAACACAAGATAAATCCCCAAAGAAACCTGTTATGATTAATTCTTTAGGACTTTATCTCGACTCAGGAAAGATTATAAGATGTCGAGGAAGAATTCATAATTCTTCACTACCTAAAGAAGCCATACATCCAATATTGATCCCCAAGAATCATTGGCTAACAAAACTGATTGTGCAAAACGCCCACAGTAACGTGTTACATGGTGGGGTAGCTGACACACTTTGTCATATACGACAATCCTACTGGATACCTCAAGGTCGACAAAGTGTGAAAAAACAAATAAAGGACTGTATTACTTGTCGTCACTACGATATGTGAGTATGTCAGTATCCAGGTCCACCTCCATATCCCTCTGAAAGAGTTTGTCATATCACTCCATTTGAGGTGACAGGTGTAGATTATACTGGACCAATAATTTTAACCAAAACAGTTGACAAAGTTCCCATCAAGGTGTACATCTGTTTGTTCACTTGTGCTACAACTAGAGCAGTACATCTAGAAGTAGCCACTGACATGTCTGCTGAAACTTTTATCAAATTATTCAGAAGGTTTGCAGCCAGAAGGGCATGTCCCAGACTGATGATTTCAGATAATGCAACGAACTTTGTTGCTGGTGCTGCTTATATAAGCAAGATCTTTGATCAACCAGAAGTACAACAGATGCTGAATCAACGCAGATGTCGTTGGAGATACATTCCTCCTAAATCTCCATGGCACGGCGGATTTTATGAAAGAATGATCGGCATTGTAAAACGTTGTTTAAGGAAGACTCTTCATCGTCAGAGAATAGACTTAGAAGAATTCCGTACAGTTGTGACTGAAATAGAAAATAGAGTCAACAACAGACCTCTAACATATGTTACCGATGATCTGGACAATTTAGAAGTGTTAAGTCCATCTCATTTACTCCATGGCAGAAGGCTCGAACCTGTTCCTCCCATGAATGATAAAGAAATCATAGAGGATCCTACTTATTTCGAACCTGAGCAACTCAGACGTAAATTCAAACACCTTAATAAAGTGATTGAACATTGGGAGAAAATTTGGCGAGAAGACTATCTCACCTCATTGAGAGAACACTTCTATGGAGCTGGTGTTCCTGAAAATCATAAGTCCTTAAGACCTGGTGACATAGTGATTATCGACAATGATGGTCCGAGGTCCCAATGGCCACTTGGAAAAATTGTGACCATATATCCTGATGCAAATGGAATCATCAGGACAGTTGATGTTTTGAGCAAAGGTGTAGTGAATAAGCGGACAATAAATAAACTAGTGCCGTTAGAATTACACAGTGTTGAAAACAAAATTAGTGATTCTCCAGAAACCACACAGACTAAAGCTGTTCAGAAAAGACAAGCAGCAGTGGTGGCGAGTGAGAAAATTAAATTAATGTTAAGTGATGAATAGTTCACCTGCAGCGAACCTCCGCCGCCCCCCAGTGTGGAGAAATTTTCTCCAGGAGGGGGGTATCAGCCCCTTTCAGCCCTTTCAGCCCCTTTCAGCCCTTAGGGGCCAAGCCCTCTCAGAAGGGGCGAGCGTCTTGTTTACTGCTAGAGTGAGTAATTGATCACAGATGCTATGCCACGTAATCAAGTGATCTCTGCTCCTTGCAGCGGTGTTGCAAATTGTATTTTATAAGAGACAGTACATCTCTTACTTAGCAAGACAATTAAGGAAAATCCTGCTCCCACTTTATTACCATAGTAAAGATATTGTACATTGTTGTCTATGATTAAGACAGCAAGAAACAAACATTCTGCTTTGCTTCATCGAGGAGGTGACAAGGATGCAAGGTACTAGGTCAGCGTTTTTTTTTTGTGCTGGGGGCAGTGACTGCATGGAGCGCTGTGGCGTCTGGCAGACTATCTTTGACTCTACTACGAGTGACACTGACGCCAGGATAACCAACAAAGAACACTGATCTGTGCGTTAGTGTGGACAAAGTGTCTCACAAACACGATAAACATAAGAGAGGTGTGATCAGCTTCTCTTGTGATACATTGTGAACAATAAAGACAAATCTTGTGGAACATAGTGTACCAGTGTGCGTTTCCTAGACAATGGAAGACGTGGACATCCAAGGACACTTCAGCTTCTATCAAGTCACCGATATCTGTCGAAGGTGTTGAGAACACCATAGCTCACGTTACAAAGAGCAAGGTTTGTTACGAATTTCTTGTAGATCGGGGGATTGCGCAATTCTTGAGTCACAAGGAGTTTGTAATCAACCTATAATCGGCAGTAAGGTGTGGACTTTTGAGTCCAAACAAGTAAGTATTTCGTCAGCCATCATTAAATGAAATATGCTGACATAACACCCCCTAGGGGTAATTTATACTTACAAATTGTATCTCTTGACAGCCCACTGTTATGATGGTTTCGACAGCTTCTAGACCTCGTCTGCAGGGGCGGCTGTGTAGACGATTTGCTGTCATTTATCAGCTAAGTGTTTATATTTATAATAAATTAAACACAGCAGGTAAGGCCAAAAATTCTCAACAGTAATAATAATAATAATAATAATAATAATAATAATAATAATCATAGTAATAATAATAATGCACAGAGAGGAAGAGATAGTATAGAAGGGATAAAATGGATAGCGACAAGGAGAGAGAGAGATATGGGTTAGAGAAAAGAGGCGAAGAGTGTGACAGACAGCCCTGGATTGCCCTTGGTTGCCTTGGGTTGCCCTAGGTGGCCCTGGGTTGTGATGGGTTCCCATGGACACTAGTAATCCTTGTCAGTCAAATAATAACCCAGACTTAGAGAGGAAAACTTAATCAATGTTATTGTTGCCTCGTGACATTTACTACTATGAGTACTTGCCTTATTGCGCAACATCTGCTGCTGTCACTGCTAGTGCCTGCTGATGGTCTCTCATGCTGCTGCTGTTGTTTAACTGCTCTTGTGCTGAAACTGTTCTACTGCTGTTGCTGACGGTGCTACTCTTCTGCTGATGTTGCTGTTTGGGGTGATACCACTCTATTACTGCTTGTGGTGCTGATATTCTTCTGGTTCTTGTGATACAGCTTCTGATGTTGCTGTTAATGGTTGTAGCGGTGGGGCTGCTGCTGCAGTGGTCATAAGCAGTGCTTCCTGCTGCTGCTACTGCTGCTGCCATTAGCAAGTTCTGTTTGTGCTGTTGTGGTCATTAGCAAGGTCTGCTTCTGCTGCTGTGGTCATTGGCAAGGCCTGCTGCTGCTGTGGCCATTAGCAAGGCCTGATGCTGCTGCTGCTTCTGTGGTCATTACAGAGCCAGGTAGTGCCCATTAAGTTTCTGGTGCTATTGTTGCTGGTAATGTAAGTTCCTGCAGCTCTCATCTCGACTCCTTTGATTGTGTTCACGCTGTCTACCGTTGCTCCAGATATTCTTTCCTCCACCTTGTTATTTCTCGTTGCCTCTCTTCTTCTTCCTGCTGTCTGCTAACGCTGGAGGCTTTACTCTCTGTGCTGGTGGATGCGTGTTGCCAGCTGGACTACCGGTGACGCCGTAACATTGCAAGGTATGTTGATGCAAATCTTTCGAAAGCAAAACAAGTTTCTTTTTTTACACGGGATTTTACAAGGTTAGGTTAAGCTTGCTAATTTTATTTACAAGCTAAGAGCTGTTACCTAAATCAGCTTATCTCTCTCTCTCTCTCTCTCTCTCTCTCTCTCTCTCTCTCTCTCTCTCTCTCTCTCTCTCTCTCTCTCTCTCTCTCTCTCTCTCTCTCTCTCTCTCTCTGACATTTCTTTTTTTATTTACGCTAATTAGCGTACATGGAAATACCATAAGTCCTCTGCCAGTAACATACACTTCACTCTGGCACTCTGGCACTCTGGCACTCTGAAACCCTCTGTTCCTGTCACCCTCTGTTCCCTGTTACCCTGCTCTCATGTAACCCAGACACTCTGCTTCCTATGACTGCCCCCTGACTATCTGCTCCCTTGCATTCTGCTCCCTGACACACTGCTCCCTGTTACCTCTGCTCCCTGTCACCTTCTGTTTCCTGTCACCCCTCTGTTCCCTGTCACTCTGCTCCCTGGCACAGACTGCACTCTGGCATTGTGTTCCCAGGCGCTCTCTGCATTCTGGCACTCCTCACTCTGGCACTCTTCACTCTGGCACTCCATCGATCATGGGTTTCCAATGTAATGGTGATATTAATTTATGTCAAGTTCAGCCCATAAAAGGCCAAAGTGGGCGAGATGGGACTTAATGTGGGGGAAAGAGGGAAATAATGGGTTGTGGGTGAAGTGGGAAATAATGGAGTGTGGGTGAGACAGAAAATAATGGGTGTGGGTGAGGTGGAGAATTATTGGGGTGTAGGGGAGGTGGGAATTAATAGGTTTTGAGTGATGAGGGAATTATTCAATGAGGTTCAAGTGAAGTAAGAATTAATGGAGTGTGAGTGAAGGTGGGAATTAATGGGGTGTGAGTGAAGGTGGGAATTAATGGGGTGTGAGTGAAGGTGAGAATTAATAGGGTATGGGTGGAGTAAAGTAAAGAGGCAATAATGATTTTTAAATAAAGAGGTAAACTGTTTAGTATGTTTGCTCAACAGGAGCACCAACAGCCTGGTTGATCAAGGGAGGTTGACCCCCCGAAACTATCTCCAGGCAAACTGCATGTAG
>NW_027197694.1:0-56412 GCF_038502225.1 Cherax quadricarinatus | reverse complement strand
TGTGATCCTAAATGCCTGTAAGTCTGAAAAACAATATTTGGGTGGCTTCAAGCTTGATATTAAGACTGCATGTCTAACTCTGGCCTTGTCAGCATCAAAGTAATTGTCTGCTAAGACATGTAAGGCTATTTGATAATTGCCTGTAACCACCGGAAATGACTTAATCAGTTCATAGGGTTCTCCCTTCACAATCTTCACAATCTCCCTTCAGCAATCTCATCTATGTCAGTTCGTGAATTTACTATGGATTGAAAACCACTAATAAATTCTTCATAATTATGACCTTGGAAAATAAGTAATGACAAGGTAGGTAAGCTTGGTAATGGGACACTTGTTGTTCCATGTGTTGCTGTAACAGGTGTTTGACCACTAGTTACAATAGGTCTCTGTGACGGAGTTTTGCGGCAGATTGCCTGTACTCCTGTCCGCCTTAATTGTTGATTACTAAATGTATCCAAAACATTTTTAATTTCATCCTCAGATGGGTCTGATTCAAGAAATTCATTTTCATAATATGTGTGGAAAATTGCATTATTCTGAATGTATCATTATATACATAACAGTAAATGAATATAGATAATTATTATTTATCAGTTAGAAAGTAGGAATTTGGGACACCTAGGTCGCAAAAAATGTCCCCCTTCGATACCTACCACTGTCATATCCACAAGTTGCTCTGGATCTATTAATTAAATGAAATATACCTCACCAGGAATACTGGTAAATATATAAATTTGTGGACTGTATATTAAAATTAAAAAATGATTATATAATTACACATTTATATAACAGAAGGAGAATATATCTTAATCATAACACTCACCAATTTAACTGGAGATTAAATTGTATAATACTCTGATCCACCAGGAGGCCTGGTCACAGACCGGGCCGCGGGGGCGTTGACCCCCAGAACTCTCTCCAGGTAAATTCAGAAAACCTCACTGTCTATACATGAAAATAACAACTGGCCAGAGTTACAACATAACAGACTTATCTGAGGTTCCTGGAGCTGTCTTGTCCAGTCGTCTGATATCTCAAGTTATGCAGGACTGCACATCCAACAATTTTGCCTCCTATTTGAGAGGTGTCAGCCCAATTTTAACCTCAAGAGCACGAATATTCCTTCCCATTATCCACAACGTGCTATTCAATTCAAACAAAATGGCGACTAACCTCCCCAGTCGCAGGTTTCCCATTTTCGATAACATACTTCTTTTAAAAATACAATATAGGGCATCTATTTACCTATAAATTACTGTATTTCTGGAAAATATATACAGTATTTTCCACACTGCAGCCAGCCGGAGTTCGTTGCTAAATGACTCAAATTGCTCATTTGACAATGGTGGAGGACCTGGGTACATATAGGATCTGGCATCCACACGGCGACATATTACACAAGATTTAATCACCCTTTTTACACTTTGCCGTCCTTGTGGAATCCAGAAAGTTTCCCTATTTAAGGTATCTTGTACCCCACCATGCATTACATTTTTATGGGCATTTAGAACAATTAAATTTGTTAGATGATGAGTTTTGGGCAGTAAGATAGGGTGTTTAGCATAATCACCCAATTAAGCATTTTGTAACCTACCTCTGCACCTAATTACATTGTTCTCTAAATACAGCCCCAATTTCTCTATTATGGAACCTTTCACAATTTTTCTTTCCATCATCAATTTAATCTCATTTCCATAGATTACCTCCTGTACCCTCTTTATCCAATATTCAAGAGGATGTGAAAACTTAAATGAAATTTAAACACCAACTTAGTTACATTGATTAGTTTAGTAAAGAAGAATACCTATTTATATCAATGGCTAAGGAAGGACAAACTATTGGAGCGGTGGTCACAGTAATTTCAACAGGAGCAATATACACCTTTTGTACAGGCCAATTAGCTTTATTTACCAACCTACTCGGTCCTTTAAACCACGATACAGCATTTACAAATTTAGCATAAGATAAACCTCGAGACAAGAAATCAGCTGGATTCTCCTCACCAGGTATATGATTAAATGTTAACATATGCTGACCCAAACTATTATACTTCTCCTGCATCTGATTAATTTCAGCGACTCTGTTTTGTACGTACACAATTTAACTGTTTCCATTACGAATCCATTGTAAGGATACCTCATTATCAGACCAAATTACAGTGTCGCTAATATTTATCTCCTGCAACTTATTTCCTATATAATTAGCTAATTTGACACCTACATAAATGGCTGTTAATTCCAACTGAGGTAAGGTACGTGATTTAATTGGAGACACTTTAGCCTTAGACATAACAAGAGAAATAACACTATTACATTGAAGATAAGCAACTGCTCCATATGCCAATTTTGAAAGATCACAAAAAATGTGGAGTACATTTTTCCTATTTGGATTGGCGACCTGGCGTGGGAACTCCAGCATTGGAATTTTCTCATAATCAACAATTAATTCATCCCACCTGTTAATGAATTTCTCAGGTAGAATTTCATCCCAAGCACATTTAAGTTTCCATGCTTCTTGTATTAATAATTTCCCTCTTATAGTAAGGGGTGACAGTAAACCTAGTGGATCAAAACATTTGGAAACTTCAGCAAGCAATACTCTCTTAGTTAATTTATTGGGCATACTGTAATTATTAGGTTTTAACCTTAACATATCTCTCTCAGTATTCCAAGTTAAACACAATACATTACTACATTTTGGCACTTCATCTCCAGGGAAATCTTTACTTACTTTGTCCTTTAATGTGGACGAATTACTATTCCATTCCCTCAGAGGCATATTTGCACTTTGCATTATTTTATTAGCCTCTTCATAAGTCATTAACAGTTCCTCTTCAGTTGACGTCACACCCAGGAAATTGTCCACATAAAATTGTTTGCTCATTACTTTACTCAATGGACTTCTCATACGTTTAAGGTGTGCATTTATCGTCGCTTGAAGTAGGAATGGACTCGATGTAGCACCAAATAATATGCTTCTAAAGCGAAAGGTTTTCAGAGGGCTAAGTGGGTCAATAGGATTCTCAGGCCATAAGAAGCGGGTACAATCTCGGTCAGCCTCTTGTAAACCCACTCTTAGGAAAGCTTTACTTATGTCAGCCGTAAAGGCATAATGCTTCACTCTGAAATTTAATAAGATATCTCCTAATTTCTCCGTCAACGACGGACCTGTCATCAAACAGTCATTTAAACTAGGTTAATTTTTGTTACTCCTGGCACTACAATTAAACACAATTCTCAGAGGAGTGGTCTTAGAATCCTTCTTCACTCCGTGATGTGGCAAATAGTGACCATAAATTTTGGCTTGCTCAGGAGGTACCTCTTCTATAAATTTATTAATTAACTGCTCAGTAATTATGTCATTATATGTAGTTAACAATTCTGGTGTCTTACTCAGTTTGCGGAGCTGAGCCTTTAACTGCCCATATGCCATTCTGTAATTAGTGGGCAATTCTGGATGGTTCAGTCTCCACGGAACTCGCACACAGTATTGTCCAGATTCAAATTTTACATCTTTCAGGTATTGCTCCTGAGTAAAAGAATCATCTGGACTTTCTTCATTTACATTTATTCCAATGCTGTCTAATTCCCACAATTTATGCACTGGCTCAACACCATCCTCTATGGAAGAATTATACTGGGGTATGATTTCATTAGTAAGACACACAGTTATGGTATTTGTAGTTTTCTCTAGTCATGAATTATTATTACGAGGAATCCTATCATACATTACATGGTCTCCTGCAGTCTTCAAAAGGGTGACACCACATTTCTTTACCATACCCTTTACTAAGGAGGCATAATAGTCACTACCTATCAAAATATTTATTGGGCCTACAGAATCATCACTTACACCAGAAGGTGATAAATTTACATTATGTGAGTCTTTCTGTAGTTTTACTAATTCCTACTGTAGATATTTTCTCTGGAAGTCTGTCTACAATTACTGCATTAACACGTTTTTTCTCATTGCCCAACCTGACAGTTACATTAACAGTGTCATACAATTTAGCTCTTTTATCTGAGAGTAAACCAGATAATTTTAAAGTTGTGGGATCTCCCATCTGTACTTTCATACCATCAAGACATTTACGTTTTATGAAAGTACCCTGGGATCCCTGGTCCAATAATGCAGTTACATTTTTTTGATTTATGCCTTTTATCATCAATTTTTACCTGTAACACAGGCAAGGCTACTTCAGCAAAACCATCATTATTAACATTAGCAGCAATTTTTACATTAGCCACTGTTGTGTCAGGATTGTCAACATTATCATTATTATCAACATTATCATATAGACCCTTACACATGACTATATGGTGTCTTCCTTTGTGACATTGATAACAGAAGTTTAATTTGGCATAACAATCCTTTACAATGTGATTACCTAAACACCTGATACATCTGTCAAGTTCCTCCAATCTTTCAACTTTATCATTCCATGAATTGTATGCATTGCAATTCTTAGAAAAATGAGTACCCTTGCAGAAAAGACAATCTCTCTTTTCTCTGACTGGTTTCTTATTAACTGGGCTACTCATAGGAGGGTACTTATTCTTCTTACCTAGTGGAGAATCATTATTTCTGATTCTTGCTACTTGATATGCACCTATGCAACTATTTTTAGGAAATGAATTTTGATTATTACCATTGGGATCATTTTTCCCTTTGTGAAACTTTACAGATACTTCAGAGTTATTATGTGTTGCATCTTTAAAATGAGTTAGTTGGCTGGTCTGCAACTGCACAATTAATTCTTGTAGACCTAGTCTTATTTCCTCCAGACCAAAATAACCCTTGTGATATTTGTTCGAGAGCCATTCAAGTGTTTTACTGCTTAATTTATTCTGTACCATGGCACTCAATAACCAGTCTGATTCCTTCAGATTATATTTATTACTTAAAGTTTTGAGAGTGCTCTCCAGTTTAACTCTAAACTGCTGTAAACCTTTGTAAGTGTGATCTGAAGATTTTAAATTAACAAAGATATTCACTAGATCCAACCTACTTTGTTCTATATTACCATAAGTGACTTTCAACAAGTCAACTGCTTCCTTGTAAGAGTCATCTACATTAGGAAAGGCTTGTATGAGTATGTGAGCATCTCCTCTTACCTGTCCTTTGAGGTAAAATAATTTAGTTACACAGGCTAGGTCACTCCTGTCATGCACAGCTGCTTTAAAAATTGACCAAAATTCCTCCCAATTTTCTCCAGGATTAAATACAGGTAAACATAGTTCTGGGAGTTTTGGCAAAGACATATTATTTGTTAGAGCAGATTGATTAACTGCCTGGTTTACACATTTTAATTTATTCAAGGCATGGCTTTTACAAAAAAGAATCTTTTCCTCTAATTCATAATACTGATTAATCGCGAGATCTACTTCAGTCTTATCTACACAGTTTACTAACAAATCTCCTTCATATTTGTTGTAATATAATTTATATGAATCATATCTATTCCCTAAAGCATCTAAATACAATTTTAAATCATAAGTATTCACAGTTTCTTGATTCATTAATTAAAAGCACTTATTATATGCCTTGGTTACATGAACTTTTCTAGCTTGTATTGATGCTTTCTTTACTCTATATTCCATATGTTTGTCTTCTATATTAATTTCCTCATTTTCAGCCATGATGCAATATATTAAATTCAACTTTATTAATAACACTGATTACAACTTACAACACTGATACAACTTACCTTTGAATAAATCCTAGCTACTTGAGCTTAGCAATTACATGTAAGAAAATAATATAAACTTCAAATGTACATTAATACAAACAAACCTTTAGCCAGACTTGGCTTATCAAAATTAATATTATACAAATTAATAAATCCTTGCCAGAATTTGGCATAGCAAAATTAATATTATACACATTAATATATCAATTACACATACACTGATATAAATCTTGGCCAGAATTGTCTTATCAAATTAATTATACAAATACAATATAAATCCTAGCCACTTTGGCTTTGCAAAATTAATATTATACACATTAATATAATTAGTTACACTTGACTTATCAAATTAATATTGTAATAATTATAATCCACTACACATTAAGTAAATTTGTGAACTTAACATCCACCTCCTTCTGTCATTTCACATATAATTATTAAGTAATTAACTAATTAATGACTTCACTAATTACCTCCAGTTCAAGAAGGACCAATGGGCAAATTAAATTTGGAAAATTGCATTTATCTGAATGTATCATTATATGCATAACAGTAAATGAATATAGATAATTATTATTTATCAGTTAGACTAGTAGGAATTTGGGACACCTAGGTCGCAAAAAATGTCCCCCTTCGAGACCTACCACTGTCATATCCACAAGTTGCTCTGGATCTATTAATTAAATGAAATATACCTCACCAGGAATTCTGGCAAATATATAAATTTATGGACTGTATATTAAAATTAAAAAATGATTATATATAAATACACATTTATATAACAGAAGGAGAATATATCTTAATCATAACACTCACCAATTTAACTGGAGATTAAATTGTATCATACTCTGATCCACCAGGAGGCCTGGTCACAGACCGGGCCGCGGGGGCGTTGACCCCCAGAACTCTCTCCAGGTAAACTCAGAAAACCTCACTGTCTATACATGAAAATAACAACTGGCCAGAGTTATAACATAACAGACTTATCTGAGGTTCCTGGAGCTGTCTTGTCCAGTCGTCTGATATCTCAAGTTATGCAGGACTGCACATCCAACAATTTCGCCTCCTATTTGAGAGGTGTCAGCCCAATTTTAACCTCTAGAGCACGAATATTCCTTCCCATTATCCACAATGTGTTATTCAATTCAAACAAAATGGCGACTAACCTCCCCAGCCGAGGTTTCCCATTTTCGATAACATACTTCTTTTAAAAATGCAATATAGGGCATCTATTTACCTATAAATTACCGTATTTCCGGAAAATATATATAGTATTTTCCACAATATGTATAGTCTGAATCAATTATTTTTGGACGTTGTGTAAGTAATTCAAATTTTACCTCAAGATTATCAAAATCTATGTTTGCATTTTGAGTTACAACAGGAAATAGCAAACAAGAGGACTCCACTAGCAATAGTGAGGATATATTACCAAAAACAACTGGTGGGAGCTCCATTGTTGGTGCTAGGGAAGATAGGAATAAGACAGGTAAACATGCACCAACAGGGAATACAGTCACAGAAACCCAAGGCAAACGGAAACCAAGCCTGTGCACATACTATGCACTTGGTATTTGCAGACATGGGAAATCTGGAAAAACAGATGGGACGTGCAACTATGACCACCCTAGAAAATGCCGTGCCCATATGACAACAGGAAAATGCAAACTCCCTTCCTGTAAGCTTTTTCACCCTGAAATGTGTACCTCTTCAGTACAGGAAAGACTGTGCTATAACTTAAATTGCCAGGCACACCATCTAAAGGGGACAAAAAGATACAAAACATCCAGGCCATGGGAAAACCTGGGTAGCCACAGCCACTCAAGAGGGAGAGGTTTTTTAGTGCCAGGAAGGAAAAAAAACTGGCAGGAAATGGCAGAAATTGTACACCAAATCCAGTCATTCCTGGAGTGGAACCACAGTCGATAGCCTCCACTCCAAACCAACAGATACAGATACTAATGCCGGAAAAAAATCCCCCCCCTAGTACCAACAATACCACCAGTCCGATGACATTCTTCTTTGCAAATATACAGGGTCTAAAGCCAACAACAAACAACAAAATACCTTTCATCCGTGGACTGCTTGCAGAGGCAAAGGCAATGTTCGCGGCTTTCACTGAGACCCACATAAAGGATCACTTAGACAACGAAATATGGATCCCAGGTCACAACCTATACAGATGTGACAGAGTGAACAGGCAAAAGGAGGGGGGTTGGCCTGTACATTGCAGAGTCACTTGTTTGCACAGAACTGCATAATGCCTCAAATGATGTAGTGGAAGTTTTAGCAGTAAAGGTCGAGAACCAAAACCTAGTCATTGTGGTAGTCTACAAGCCTCCGGATGCAACATCCCAGCAATTCCAGGAACAGCTGTTAAAAATTGACCACTGTCTGGAAAATCTTCCAGCTCCTGCACCCAACATCTTGCTCCTGGGGGATTTCAACTTAAGGCACCTAAAATGGAGGAATATAGCAAATAATATTGTTGCAGTAATAACACCAGGAGGCAGCTCTGATGAAAACTCACACTCACACGAGCTTTTAAATCTCTGCACAAAATTCAATTTAAACCAGCAAATAATAGAGCCTACTAGAATGGAGAATACACTAGACCTCATCTTCACTAACAATGATGATCTGATAAGAAATGTCACCATATCAAAAACAATATACTCAGATCACAACATAATTGAGGTTCAGACATGTATGCGCAGAGCCCCAGACCGACAAAATGAGATTAGTCACGAGGGAGCATTCACCAAATTCAACTTCAATAACAAAAACATAAAGTGGGACCAAGTAAACCAAGTCCTAACCGATATAAGCTGGGAAGATATACTAAGCAACACAGACCCCAACTTATGCCTAGAACAGATTAACTTGGTGGCACTCGATGTATGCACAAGACTTATTCCTCTAAGAAAAAGAAGGAGTAGATGTAAAATAGAAAGAGACAGGCGCTCCCTTTACAGGCGACGGAAAAGAATAACAGAGCGGCTAAAAGAGGTCAGTCTATCTGAAATGCGTAGGGAGACACTCGTCAGAGAAATAGCAAACATCGAACTTAAGCTAAAGGAATCTTATAGGAGTCAGGAATCGCGGGAAGAACTAAAAGCCATAAATGAAATCGAAAGAAACCCAAAGTATTTCTTCTCCTATGCCAAATCAAAGTCGAGAACAACGTCCAGTATTGGGCCCTTACTTAAACAAGATGGGTCCTACACAGATGACAGCAAGGAAATGAGTTAGCTACTCAAGTCCCAATATGACTCAGTTTTTAGCAAGCCACTAACCAGACTGAGAGTCGAAAATCAAAATGAATTTTTTATGAGAGAGCCACAGAATTTGGTTAACACAAGCCTATCTGATGTTATCCTGACGCCAAATGACTTCGAACAGGCGATAAATGACATGCCCATGCACTCTGCCCCAGGGCCAGACTCATGGAACTCCGTGTTCATCAAGAACTGCAAGAAGCCCCTATCACGAGCCTTTTCCATCCTATGGAGAGGGAGCATGGACACGGGGGTCGTCCCACAGTTACTAAAAACAACAGACATAGCCCCACTCCACAAAGGGGGCAGTAAAGCAACAGCAAAGAACTACAGACCGATAGCACTAACATCCCATATCATAAAAATCTTTGAAAGAGTCCTAAGAAGCAAGACCACCACCCATCTAGAAACCCATCAGTTACACAACCCAGGGCAATATGGGTTTAGAACAGGTCGCTCCTGTCTGTCTCAACTATTGGATCACTACGACAAGGTCCTAGATGCACTAGAAGACAAAAAGAATGCAGATGTAATATATATAGACTTTGCAAAAGCCTTCGGCAAGTGTGACCATGGCGTAATAGCGCACAAAATGCGTGCTAAATGAATAACAGGAAAAGTCGGTCGATGGATCTATAATTTCCTCACTAACAGAACACAGAGAGTAGTAATCAACAGAGTAAAGTCCGAGGCAGGCACGGTGAAAAGCTCTGTTCCACAAGGCACAGTACTCACTCCCATCTTGTTCCTCATCCTCATATCTGACATATACAAGGATGTCAGCCACAGCACCGTGTCTTCCTTTGCAGATGACACCCGAATCTGTATGACAGTGTCTTCCATTGCAGACACTGCAAGGCTCCAGGTGGACATCAACCAAATCTTTCAGTTGGCTGCAGAAAACAATATGAAGTTCAACGATGAGAAATTTCAATTACTCAGATATGGTAAACATGAGGAAATTAAATCTTCATCAGAGTACAAAACAAATTCTGGCCCCAAAATAGAGCGAAATACCAACGGCAAAGACCTGGGAGTGATCATGACGGAGGATTTCACCTTCAAGGACTATAACATTGTATCGCTCGCATCTGCTAGAAAAATGACAGGATGGATAATGAGAACCTTCAAAACGAGGGATGCCAAGAACATGATGACACTCTTCAGGTCACTTGTTCTATCTAGGCTGGAATATTGCTGCACACTAACAGCACCTTTCAAGGCAGGTGAAATTGCTGACCTAGAAAATGTACAGAGAACCTTCACGGCGCGCATAACGGAGATAAAACACCTCAATTACTGGGAGCGCTTGAGGTTCCTGAACCTGTATTCCCTGGAACACAGGCGGGAGAGATACATGATTATATACACCTGGAAAATCCTAGAGGGACTAGTACCGAACTTGCACACGAAAATCACTCACTACGAAAGCAAAAGACTTGGCAGACGATGCAACATCCCCCCAATTAAAAACAGGGGTGTCACTAGCACGTTAAGAGACCATACAATAAGTGTCAGGGGCCCGAGACTGTTCAACTGCCTCTTAGCATACATAAGGGGGATTACCAACAGACCCCTGGCAGTCTTCAAGCTGGCACTGGACAAGCACCTAAAGTCGGTTCCTGATCAGCCGGGCTGTGGCTCATACGTTGGTTTGCGTGCAGCCAGCAGTAGCAGCCTGGTTGATCAGGCTCTGATCCACCAGGAGGCCTGGTCACAGACCGGGCCGCGGGGGTGTTGACCCCCGGAACTCTCTCCAGGAAAACTCTAGGTACAGACTGAAATTAGATTTTCTAATTGTGTAATCTTAGTCTGTAAAGGCTGAAACTGAGTTTTCAAACAAGCCATTTTAATGGTATACTGAATATTCTAGCACCACACTTAGAGTGTTTAAAAAACACTGTACTGCTATAAACAGCTGAGTTTTTGTTATGCTTAAGTCAGCAATAATCGAGTCAGACACTACTCACCTACTAAGCTTAACCTCAGGGTCAATGACCATGAAGGGTACAAAGTACAAATGGTTGGTGTTTATGGCTTGAATTTGCTGTGTCAGCCTGACCACGATGATTAATCGTATATAACGATGTTATACACTTCATTCACTATTCACTATAAATGTGACTGTATAACTGTAAATCACACGTGCATATTTCTTACACATATATAAATGTCACTGTTAATATATATATGAAAGCTTACACTTTATATATAGTTTCCTTTAATATAACAGTTATATCTATAAAAACTTAAACACAATCTCGTCTCTTCATCTCTGTATATAAACATTATAAACACTGTGTATATACACTCAGACAAACTGAACATCAGTTGGGTTGTTGCTGTAGTCAGCGTTTCTCGAGCTGGAGCAGTAGATGACGGGTGCCATCCCCCGTTTTCTTGTTGGGTGAGTCACCCAGCTCCTGTTTTCTTTGGGTGAATGCTGGGCGAGCGCCCATTTTCTTTTGGCCGCCCATTCTCTGTGACTGAACTTTTTTCGAAGGACCTTGGCTCGTAGGTTATTTGTACACTGTAGTACAACATATTTGGACCACAGTGTGGCCTTTATCCGGTTCGAGCACGACCAAACTGTTGAGAAATGGTTTACCAGCTAAGGTTGATTAAATATAATTCAATTCAATTCAAAGTTTATTCTCTATAGGGACTACAATGCTGAGTTTACAGGATTTGGTTATTGTGTGGTTTACATGTAGTAAAATAATAATTACAGAGTGTACCACTAGAACACCTAGCATGGCTAGGCATTTCGGGCAGACTT
Organism: Cherax quadricarinatus; assembly: GCF_038502225.1. NCBI lineage: Eukaryota > Metazoa > Arthropoda > Malacostraca > Decapoda > Parastacidae > Cherax > Cherax quadricarinatus. The sequence goes on along the minus strand of NW_027197694.1, from coordinate 44,666 downwards.
AAATTAAATCTTAAGTTTAAAATATTACAAAATTCTGAGGTAAGTTGGTATTATGGCTGACTAAATACTAGTTTGTGAGTTTAGCAATGTGAATGCTTTTGTTTTGGCACTATACATAGTTTCAGTATTGGAGTATCACAGGCCAAATTATGACTAGTTAAGATTCATTATTTTGAGATTAAGATTAATATTTCTGTTTATGGTCAAATGGGTGAGTGAGCGTAAGTGTTAACCACCAGGTGGTATTCGTGTAATTAGTTGACAGGGTGTATCAGGGAGATAAGATGTTTTCTGATGGTAGTTTTGAAGGTGATGAATGTGTCCTAAGAAGCAAGATCACCACGCATCTAGAAACGCATCAGTTACACAACCCAGGGCAACATGGGTTTAGAACAGGTCGCTCCTGTCTGTCTCAACTATTGGACCACTACGACAAGGTCCTAAATGCACTAGAAGACAAAAAGAATGCAGATGTAATATATACAGACTTTGCAAAAGCCTTCGACAAGTGTGACCATGGCGTAATAGCACACAAAATGCGTGCTAAAGGAATAACAGGAAAAGTCGGTCGATGGATCTATAATTTCCTCACTAACAGAACACAGAGAGTAGTCGTCAACAGAGTAAAGTCCGAGGCAGCTACGGTGAAAAGCTCTGTTCCACAAGGCACAGTACTCGCTCCCATCTTGTTCCTCATCCTTATATCCGACATAGACAAGGATGTCAGCCACAGCACCGTGTCTTCCTTTGCAGATGACACCCGAATCTGCATGACAGTGTCTTCCATTGCAGACACTGCAAAGCTCCAGGCAGACATCAACCAAATCTTTCAGTGGGCTGCAGAAAACAATATGAAGTTCAACGATGAGAAATTTCAATTACTCAGATATGGTAAACATGAGGAAATTAAATCTTCATCAGAGTACAAAACAAATTCTGGCCACAAAATAGAGCGAAACACCAACGTCAAAGACCTGGGAGTGATCATGTCGGAGGATCTCACCTTCAAGGACCATAACATTGTATCAATCGCATCTGCTAGAAAAATGACAGGATGGATAATGAGAACCTTCAAAACTAGGGAGGCCAAGCCCATGATGACACTCTTCAGGTCACTTGTTCTATCTAGGCTGGAATATTGCTGCACACTAACAGCACCTAGAAAATGTACAGAGAACTTTCACGGCGCGCATAACGGAGATAAAACACCTCAATTACTGGGAGCGCTTGAGTTTCCTAAACCTGTATTCCCTGGAACGCAGGAGGGAGAGATACATGATTATATACACCTGGAAAATCATAGAGGGACTAGTACCGAACTTGCACACGAAAATCACTCACTACGAAAGGAAAAGACTTGGCAGACGATGCACCATCCCCCCAATGAAAAGCAGGGGTGTCACTAGCACGTTAAGAGACCATACAATAAGTGTCAGGGGCCCGAGACTGTTCAACTGCCTCCCAGCACACATAAGGGGGATTACCAACACACCCCTGGCAGTCTTCAAGCTGGCACTGGACAAGCACCTAAAGTCAGTTCCGGATCAGCCGGGCTGTGGCTCGTACGTTGGTTTGCGTGCAGCCAGCAGCAACAGCCTGGTTGATCAGGCTCTGATCCACCAGGAGGCCTGGTCTCAGACCGGGCCGCGGGGGCGTTGACCCCCGGAACTCTCTCCAGGTAAACTCCAGGTAAACTCCAGGGTGTTCCAGATTTTAGGGCCTTTGACATACATTGAATTTTTGTAAAGGTTTAGTCAGACACGGGAAAAGTCATAGAGATGTTTGTGTCTGGTGTTGTGCCTGTGGCTTCTGTCACAACTATCAAGAAAGCGTTTTAGGTCAAGGTTAATATTGGAATTTAAGGTCCTGTAGATGTAGATTGCACAGTAGTAAATGTGGATGTACTGAACAGGGAGTAAGTTTAGATCTATGAGGAGTGGGGGGGGGGTGTTGCCAGGGATGGGATTTAGTGATTATTCTTACTGCGGCTTTTTTTGGGGTTATTATTGGCTTTAGGTGTGTTGCTGCAGTTGAACCCCAAGCACAGATAGCATAGGTGAGGTATGGATATATAAGTGAATGATATAGTGTGAGAATGGCAGTTTGCGGCACAAAGTATCGTATCTTGGAGAGGATCCCAACCGTTTTGGATACTTTTTTGGTTATGTGTTGGATATGGATGCTGAAGTTCAGGTTGTTGTCGAGGTATAGGCCTAGGAATTTGCCCTCATTATGCCTGGCAATTAGAGTGTTGTTGATCTTAATGTTAATTTGCGCATCTCCTGCTCTGCTACCTGGAGTTTACCTGGAGAGAGTTCCGGGGATCAACGCCCCCGCGGCCCGGTCTGTGACCAGGCCTCCTAGTGGATCAGAGCCTGATCAACCAGGCTGTTGCTGCTGGCTGCACGCAAACCAACGTACGAGCCACAGCCTGGCTGGTCAGGAACCGACTTTAGGTGCTTGTCCAGTGCCAGCTTGAAGACTGCCAGGGGTCTGTTGGTAATCCCCCTTATGTATGCTGGGAGGCAGTTGAACAATCTCGGGCCCCTGACACTTATTGTATGGTCTCTTAACGTGCTAGTGACACCCCTGCTTTTCATTGGGGGGTTGGTGCATCGTCTGCCAAGTCTTTTGCTTTCGTAGTGAGTGATTTTCGTGTGCAAGTTCGGTACTAGTCCCTCTAGGATTTTCCAGGTGTATATAATCATGTATCTCTCCTGCCTGAGTTCCAGGGAATACAGTTTTAGGAACCTCAAGCGCTCCCAGTAATTGAGGTGTTTTATCTCCGTTATACGTGCCGTGAAGGTTCTCTGTACATTTTCTAGGTCAGCAATTTCACCTGCCTTGAAAGATGCTGTTAGTGTGCAGCAATATTCCAGCCTAGATAGAACAAGTGACCTGAAGAGTGTTCATCATGGGCTTGGCCTCCCTAGTTTTGAAGGTTCTCATTATCCATCCTGTCATTTTTCTAGCAGAAGCGATTGATACAATGTTATGGTCCTTGAAGGTGAGATCCTCCGACATGATCACTTCCAGGTCTTTGACGTTGGTGTTTCGCTCTATTTTGTGGCCAGAATTTGTTTTGTACTCTGATGAAGATTTAATTTCCTCGTGTTTACCATATCTGAGTAATTGAAATTTCTAATCGTTGAATTTCATATTGTTTTCTGCAGCCCACTGAAGGATTTGGTTGATGTCCGCCTGGAGCATTGCAGTGTCTCCAATGGAAGACACTGTCATGCAGATTCGGATGTCTTCTGCAAAGGAAGACACGGTGCTGTGGCTGACATCCTTGTCTATGTCGGATATGAGGATGAGGAACAAGATGGGAGCGAGTACTGTGCCTTGAGGAACAGAGCTTTTCACCGTAGCTGCCTCGGACTTTACTCTGTTGACGAATGCTCTCTGTGTTCTGTTAGTGAGGAAATTATAGATCCATCGACCGACTTTTCCTGTTATTCCTTCAGCACGCATTTTGTGCGCTATTACGCCATGGTCACACTTGTCGAAGGCTTTTGCAAAGTCTGTATATATTTCATCTGCATTCTTTTTGTCTTCTGCATTTAGGACCTTCTCGTAGTGATCCAATAGTTGAGACAGACAGGAGCGACCTGTTCTAAACCCATGTTGCCCTGGGTTGTGTAACTGATGGGTTTCTAGATGGGTGGTGATCTTGCTTCTTAGGACCCTTTCAAAGATTTTTTTGATATAGGATGTTAGTGCTATCGGTCTGTAGTTCTTTGCTGTTGCTTTACTGCCCCCTTTGTGGAGTTGGGCTATGTCTATTGTTTTTAGTAACTGTGGGACGACCCCCGTGTCCATGCTCCCTCTCCATAGGATGGAAAAGGCTCGTGATAGGGGCTTCTTGCAGTTCTTGATGAACACGGAGTTCCATGAGTCTGGCCCTGGGGCAGAGTGCATGGGCATGTCACTTATCGCCTGTTCGAAGTCATTTGGCGTCAGGATAACATCGGATAGGCTTGTGTTAACCAAGTTTTGTGGCTCTCTCATAAAAAATTCATTTTGATCTTCGACTCTCAGTCTGGTTAGCGGCTTGCTAAAAACTGAGTCATATTGGGACTTGAGTAGCTCACTCATTTCCTTGCTGTCATCTGTGTAGGACCCATCTTGCTTAAGTAGGGGTCCAATATTGGACGTTGTTCTCGACTTTGATTTGGCATAGGAGAAGAAATACTTTGGGTTTCTTTCGATTTCATTTATGGCTTTTAGTTCTTCCCGCGATTTCTGACTCCTATAAGATTCCTTTAGCTTAAGTTCGATGTTTGCTATTTCTCTGACCAGTGTCTCCCTACGCATTTCAGATATATTGACCTCTTTTAGTCGGTCTGTTATTCTTTTCCGTCGCCTGTAAAGGGGGCGCCTGTCTCTTTCTATTTTACATCTACTCCTCCTTTTTCTTAGAGGAATAAGCCTTGTGCATACATCGAGTGCCACCAAGTTAATCTGTTCTAGGCATAAGTTGGGGTCTGTGTTGCTTAGTATATCTTCCCAGCTTATATCGGTTAGGACTTGGTTTACTTGGTCCCACTTTATGTTTTTGTTATTGAAGTTGAATTTGGTGAATGTTCCCTCGTGACTAGTCTCATTATGTCGGTCTGGGGCTCCACGCATACATGTCTGAACCTCAATTATTTTGTGATCTGAGTATATTGTTTTTGATATGGTGACATTTCTTATCAGATCATCATTGTTAGTGAAGATGAGGTCAAGTGTATTCTCCAGTCTGGTTTAAATTGAATTTTGTGCAGAGATTTAAAAGCTCGTGTGAGTGTGAGTTTTCATCCATAATGTAGTAGGTTTTGTCAGTGTTAAGCGTAAGTTTATTGGCTGTCATCCAAGTCGATATTTCGATCAGCTCCTCATTAACAATGGTGTTGAGGGTGCCAAGATTAGGGTGAGAGATGACATAAGTCGTGTCGTCAGCAAAGAGAATGGGGTTTTATGTGTTGAGATACATTTCGCTTGGAAGATCATTGATGTATATGAGGAAGAGCAGGGGACCAAGGACACTTCCCTGCGGAACTCCAGTATCAAGTGGCTGTGTTGTTGATGCTGTGTCATTAATGGTGACATACTGATTCCTATTAGTAAGGTAAGATTTGAAATATGCAAGCGCATGGCCTCTTATACCATAATGGTCAAGTTTGTGGAGTAGGATGCCGTGGTCTACTTTGTCTAAAAGCTTTTCTTAGGTCAATAAAAATTCCTAGTGAATATTCCTTATTTTCCAATGCTGCGTAAAGCAGATCTAGCATTTTTATGATTGCATCGTTAGTGCTTTTATTTTTCCTGAATCCAAATTGGCAGGGGTTGAGTATGTTTAGTGCCGTTATAAATGATTATAGTCTCCTGTGCACGAGTTTCTCAAAGATTTTGGATAGCAATGGTAAGTTTGATATTGGCCTATAGTTGTTTAAATCTGTATGGTCACCACCTTTATGTATTGGTGTAACCCTTACTGTCTTGAGTAGTTTCGGGAAGGTGCTAGTTTCTAGTGACTTGTTAAAAAGTAATGAGAGCATGCGAGAGGACATGGGCCGCTCTCGTATACAATAATGGTGGGACATGAGACAGATTCCCTGAGTTGTTTTTAAGTGACTATAATCTCGGTGACTTCCGTGGGCTCAGTTGGAGCAAGATAGAAGGAATTTGGGAAATTCCCATCTAGGTAGTCCCCGGCATGGGCATTGGTACGTGGGATTTTATTGGCGAAATTAGAACCTATGGTTGAGAAGAAGTCGTTTATCATGTTAGCTGTGTCAGTGGGATGCAGTGGTGTTTCATTAGGTTTAGTTAGGACAATATTCTTGTTTTTTTTCAGTTTGTGGGTCCCTAGAATCTGAGAGAATGTTTTCCAGGTCTTTTTCATATGTCCTCTTGTGTCAGTGAATCTACTGGAGTAGTATAGTTGTTTGGCTTTCTTTATTACTTTGGTGAGGACTGATGAATAGTGTTTAAGAATATCTTTGTGTATTAGGCCCTGTCTATATTGCTTTTCATATTGGTGTTTCTTATCAGTGGATTTCAGAATGGTGCTGGTTAGCCATAGGCAACCAAGTCGTTTGTTTGTGATCTGTTTCGTTTTTATAGGACAATGTTTGTTGTATAGTCTAAGTAATTTGTTAAGAAAAATGTCTGTCCAGTCATCAATACCATTGGCCTTGGAGAATTCTGTAGGCAAGTCAACAGTCTCTAGGTCAGCTGTGAACTTCCTTATTGAGGCCTCATCATGGAGTCTAAATGAAACTTTGTTGTATTCAAGTGGTGGTTTACTAATGTTTGTCAAGAGGAAGGTAGGGTAGTGGTCTGTAGTGCTATCTGTGATTATCCCTGATTTAAGGGGGGCTAGTATATTGGTCCATATGTGGTCTATTATGGTTGCACTTGTTTCAGTGAGCCTGGTTGGCTTAGTTATTGTTGGTATGAGAAGTGTGTTGTTCATATTGTTGATGAAATCAGTTGCAGGCTGATCATCTAGTAAGCCAAGGTTGATGTTGAAGTCTCCAGCTAAGAGAAGGTGGTGCTTATTCATTTGTCTGTTTGTTATTAGTTCCTTTAATTTCTCACTGAAATTTGGGATGTTTGTGTGGGGTATCCGGTAAATGGCACTGATTGTTATGGGCGTCTTAAGGTTTTTTACAGTAAAATTAGCAAAAATGTATTCTCTATATTCATCACTAAAGCAAGTGGTGCTAATACAAGATAATTGGTTAGAGTAATAGATTGCAATACCACCCCCAACTTGGTATGGTCTGCAGTTGTGGATTGCTGTGTATCCTGGTAGAGGGTAGATATCTATTGTGTCCTGCTTAAGCCAGGTCTCAGTAAGAATAATGCAGGAGAAGGGTGTCCTTAGTGATTCAAGGAGTGCCAGGAGGTCATCATAGTGTTTGCTTAAGGACCTGATGTTGTAGTTAAGTACTGATAGACTTTTAGCATTGTAGGGAGTACTTAGCTGATAAGACAGCAAATCGTCCACACAGCCGCCCCTGCAGATGAGGTCTTGAAAAGCTCTATCATCCACTTCTTAACAGGCTGAGAAATATTATATTATATTAATAATAAATTGCCCCTAGGGGGTGTTATGTCAGCATATTTCATTCACTGATGGCTGACGTACGTACTTGTGTGGACTCAGAAGTCCACACCTCACTGCCAACTATAGGCCGAGTACAAGCTCCTTGCAACACAAGAACTGCGCAGTCCCCCGTCCTACGAGAACTCTGTAACCTACCTTGCTCTTGTAGCGTGAGCTATGGTGTTCTTCACACCCTCGACAGGTATCGGTGACTTGATAGAAGCTGAAGTGTCCTTGGATGTCCACGTCTTCCATAGTCTAGGAATACGCACACTGGTACACTATGTTCCACAAGATTTGTCTTTATTGTTCACAATCTTATCACTGAAGAAGCTGATCACCCTTCTCTGTAAGTGTTGTGTTTTGTGAGACACTTTGTTCACACTAACGCATGAATCAGTGTTCTTTGTTGGTTATCCTGGCGTCAGTGTGACTCTCAGTAGAGTCAAAAGTAATCTCACCTCAGAGCGTCCTACGCCACTCCAGTGCCTGCCGAACATAAAGGAAAAGCTGACCTAGTACTTTTGCTTCCTTGCCACTTCCTCTATGAAGCAAAGCAGAATGTTTGATTCTTGCTGTCTTAAGCATAGACAACAATGTACACTATCTTTACCATGGTAATAAAGCGGGAGCAGGGTTTTCCTTAATTGTCCTGCTAAGGTAAGAGATGGACTGTCTTTTATTAAACTACACTTTGCAACACTGGACTTTGCAAGGAGCGTCAGTCGCTTGACCCCGTCGCATACTCGTACTGCATCTGGGATCAATTACTTGTTGTAACAGTAAATAAGATGCTTGCCCCTTCTGAGAAAGCTGGGCCCCTCAGAGCTGAAAGAGGCTGAAAGGGGCTGAAGGGGGCTGATACCCCCCTCCTGGAAAAAAATTCTCCACAGGTGTTGTGTAACTTGTGTTGCTGGCAGCACAGCTGGTGCTACTGTTACTTGTGTTGCTGGCAGCACAGCGGGTGTTACTGTTACCTGTGCTGTTGGCAGTACCATTGGTGTTATTGTACTTGTGCTGCTGGTACCACAGTTGGTGTTACTGTTACCTGTATTGCTGGTAAGTGTAGCTGGCAGCCCAGCTGGTGTTACTGTTACCTATGTTGCTTTTAGTGTTGCTGGCAGCACAGCTGGTGTTACTGTTATTTGTGTTGCTGGTAGTATTGGTGGAGTTACTGTTATTTGTGTTGCTGGTAGTGCTGGTGGAGTTACTGTTACTTGTGTTTCTGGCATTACTGTTATTTTAGTTGCTGGAGCTACTGTTACTTGTGTTCCTGGTAGTGTTGCTGGAGCTACTGTTGTGTTGCTGGAGATATTGTCACTTGTGCTGCTAGTAGTGTTGCTGGAGTTACTGTTACTTGTGTTGCTTGTAGTGCTGCTGGAGTTACTGTTACTTGTGTTGATTGTAGTGTTGCTGAAGTTACTGTTGCTTGTGTTGTTGGAGTTACTGTTACTTGTGTTGATTGTAGTGTTGCTGAAGTTACTGTTGCTTGTGTTGTTGGAGTTACTGTTACTTGTGTTGCTAGTAGTGTTACTGGAGTTACTGTTACTTGTGTTGCTAGTAGTATTGCTGGAGTTACTGTTACTTGTGTTGCTGGGGTTACTGTTATTTGTGTTGCTGGTAGTGTTGCTGGAGTTACTGTTAATTGTGTTGCTGGTAGTGCTGTTGGAGTTACTGTTTCAAATTGTGTTTCTGGACTTAATGTTATTTGTATTGCTGGCAGTGTTTCTGGAGTTACTGTTGCTTGTGTTGCTGGTAGTGCTGCTGGAGTTACTGTTACTTGTATTGCTGGAGTTACTGTTACCTGTGTTGGTGGTAGTACTGATGGAGATATTGTTACTTGTGTTGCTTGAGTTGCTGTTACTTGTGTTGCTGGAGTTACTGTTACATGTGTTGGTGGTAGTGCTACTGGAGTTACTATTACTTGTGTTGCTTGAGTTACTGTTACTTGTGTTGCTTGTAGTGCTGCTGGAGTTACTGTTACTTGTGTTGCTGGAGTTACTGTTACTAGTGTTTCTGGAGTTACTGGTACTTGTGTTGCTGGAGTTATAATTACTTGAGTTGCTGGAGTTACTGTTGCTTGTGTTGCTGGCCATGCTGCTGGAGTTACTGTTACTTGTGTTGCTGGAGTTACTGTTACTTGTGTTGCTGGAGTTACTGTTACTTGTGTTGCTGGAGTTACTGTTACTTGTGTTGCTGGAGTTACTGTTACTTGTGTTGCTGGAGTTACTGTTACTTGTATTGCTGGAGTTACTATCACTTGTGTTGCTTGAGTTACTGTTACTTGTGTTGCTGGTCGTGCTGCTGGAGTTACTGTTACTTGTGTTGTTGGAGTTACTGTTACTTGTGTTGCTAGTAGTGTTGCTGGAGTTACTGTTACTTGTATTGCTGGAGTTACTGTTACTTGTGTTGCTGGAGTTACTGATACTTGTGTTGCTGGAGTTACTGTTACTTGTGTTGCTGGAGTTAATATTACTTGTGTTGCTTGAGTTACTGTTACTTGTGTTGCTGGTCGTGCTGCTGGAGTTACTGTTTCTTGTGTTGCTGGTCGTGCTGCTGGAGTTACTGTTATTTGTGTTGCTGGAGTTACTGTTACTTGTGTTGCAGGAGTTATTGTTATTTGTGTTGCTGGAGTTACTGTTACTTGTATTGCTGGAGTTACTATTTCTTGTGTTGCTGGAGTTACTGTTACTTGTGTTGCTAGTAGTGTTGCTGGAGTTACTGTTACTGGTGTTGCTAGAGTTACTGTTAATTGTGTTTCTGGGGTTACTGTTACTTGTGTTGCTGAAGTTACTATTACTCGTGTTGCTAATAGTGTTGCTGGAGTTACTGTTACTTGTATTGCTGGAGTTACTGTTACTTGTATTGCTGGAGTTACTGTTACTTGTGTTGCTAGTAGCGTCGCTGGAGTTACTGTTGCTTGTGTTGCTAGTAGTGTTGCTGGAGTTACAGTTACTTGTATTGCTGGAGTTACTGTTACTTGTATTGCTGGAGTTACTGTTACTTGTGTTGCAGGAGTTACTGTTATTTGTGTTGCTGGAGTTACTGTTACTTGTATTGCTGGAGTTGCTATTACTTGTGTTGCTGGACTTACTGTTACTTGTGTTGCTGGAGTTACTGTTACTTGTGTTGCTGGAGTTACTGTTAATTGTGTTTCTGAGGTTACTGTTACTTGTGTTGCTTGAGTTACTATTACTCGTGTTGCTAGTAGTGTTGCTGGAGTTACTGTTACTTGTGTTGCTAGTAGTGTTGCTGGAGTTACTGTTACTTGTGTTGCTAGTAGTGTTGCTGGAGTTACTGTTACTTGTGTTGCTGGAGTTACTGTTAATTGTGTTTCTGGGGTTACTGTTACTAGTGTTGCTGGAGTTACTATTACTCGTGTTGCTAGTAGTGTTGCTCGAGTTACTGTTACTTGTGTTGCTAGTAGTGTTGTTGGAGTTATTGTTACTTGTGTTGCTGGAGTTACTGTTACTTGTGTTGCTGGAGTTACTCTTACTTGTGTTGCTGGAGTTACTATTACTTGTGATGCTGGAGTTACTGTTGCTTGTGTTGCTGGCCGTGCTGCTGGAGTTACTGTTACTTGTGTTGCTGGAGTTACTGTTACTTGTGTTGCTGGAGTTACTGTTACTTGTGTTGCTGGAGTTACTGTTACTTGCGATGCTGGAGTTACTGTTACGTGTGTCGCTGGAGTTACTGTTACTTGTGTTGCTGGAGTTACTGTTTACTTGTGTTGCTGGAGTTACTGTTACTTGTGTTGCTGGAGTTACTGTTACCTGTGTTGCTGGAGTTACTGTTACTTGTGTTGCTGGAGTTACTGTTACTTGTGTTGCTGGAGTTACTGTTACTTGTGTTGCTGGAGTTACTGTTACTTGTGTTGCTGGAGTTACTGTTACTTGTGTTGCTGGAGTTACTGTTACTTGTGTTGCTGGAGTTACTGTTACTTGTGTTGCTGGAGTTACTGTTACTTGTGTTGCTGGAGTTACTGTTACTTGTGTTGCTGGAGTTACTGTTACTTGTGTTGCTGGAGTTACTGTTACTTGTGTTGCTGGAGTTACTGTTACTTGTGTTGCTGGAGTTACTGTTACTTGTGTTGCTGGAGTTACTGTTACTTGTGTTGCTGGAGTTACTGTTACTTGTGTTGCTGGAGTTACTGTTACTTGTGTTGCTGGAGTTACTGTTACCTGTGTTGCTGGAGTTACTGTTACTTGTGTTGCTGGAGTTACTGTTACTTGTGTTGCTTGAGTTACTGTTACTTGTGTTGCTGGAGTTACTGTTACTTGTGTTGCTGGAGTTACTGTTACTTGTGTTGCTGGAGTTACTGTTACTTGTGTTGCTGGAGTTACTGTTACTTGGGTTGCTGGTTAGTTACTTGTGTTGCTGGACTGATACTTGTGTTGCTGGAGTTACTGTTACTTGTGTTGCTGGAGTTACTGTTACTTGTGTTGCTGGAGTTACTGTTACTTGTGTTGCTGGAGTTAGTTACTTGTGTTGCTGGAGTTACTGTTACTTGTGTTGCTGGAGTTACTGTTACTTGTGTTGCTGGAGTTACTGTTACTTGTGTTGCTGGAGTTACTGTTACTTGTGTTGCTAGAGTTAGTTACTTGTGTTGCTGGAGTTACTGTTACTTGTGTTGCTGGAGTTACTGTTACTTGTGTTGCTGGAGTTACTGTTACTTGTGTTGCTGGAGTTACTGTTACTTGTGTTGCTGGAGTTACTGTTACTTGTGTTGCTGGAGTTACTGTTACTTGTGTTGCTGGAGTTACTGTTACTTGTGTTGCTGGAGTTACTGTTACTTGTGTTGCTGGAGTTACTGTTACTTGTGTTGCTGGAGTTACTGTTACTTGTGTTGCTGGAGTTACTGTTACTTGTGTTGCTGGAGTTACTGTTACTTGTGTTGCTGGAGTTACTGTTACTTGTGTTGCTGGAGTTACTGTTACTTGTGTTGCTGGAGTTACTGTTACTTGTGTTGCTGGAGTTACTGTTACTTGTGTTGCTGGAGTTACTGTTACTTGTGTTGCTGGAGTTACTGTTACTTGTGTTGCTGGAGTTACTGTTACTTGTGTTGATGGAGTTACTGTTACTTGTGTTTCTGGAGTTACTGTTACTTGTGTTGCTGGAGTTACTGTTACTTGTGTTGCTGGAGTTACTGTTACTTGTGTTGCTGGAGTTACTGTTACTTGTGTTGCTGGAGTTACTGTTACTTGTGTTGCTGGAGTTACTGTTACTTGTGTTGCTGGAGTTACTGTTACTTGTGTTGCTGGAGTTAGTTACTTGTGTTGCTGGAGTTACTGTTACTTGTGTTGCTGGAGTTAGTTACTTGTGTTGCTGGAGTTACTGTTACTTGTGTTGCTGGAGTTACTGTTACTTTTGTTGCTGGAGTTAGTTACTTGTGTTGCTGGAGTTACTGTTACTTGTGTTGCTGGAGTTACTGTTACTTGTGTTGATGGAGTTACTGTTACTCGTGTTGCTGGAGTTAGTTACTTGTGTTGCTGCAGTTAGTTACTTTTGTTGCTGGAGTTACTGTTACTTGTGTTGCTGGAGTTACTGTTACTTGTGTTGCTGGAGTTACTGTTACTTGTGTTGCTAGTTAGTTACTTGTGTTGCTGGAGTTACTGTTACTTGTGTTGCTGGAGTTACTGTTACTTGTGTTGCTGGAGTTACTGTTACTTGTGTTGCTAGAGCTAGTTACTTGTGTTGCTGGAGTTACTGTTACTTGTGTTGCTGGAGTTACTGTTACTTGTGTTGCTGAAGTTAGTTACTGTTACTGTGTGTTGCTGGAGTTACTGTTACTTGTGTTGCTGGAGTTCCGGTTACTGGTGTTGCTGGTGTTACTGTTACTTGTGTTGCTGGAGTTACTGTTACTTGTGTTGCTGGAGTTACTGTTACTTGTGTTGCTGGAGTTACTGTTACTTGTGTTGCTGGAGTTACTGTTACTTGTGTTGCTGGAGTTACTGTTACCTGTGTTGCTGGAGTTACTGTTACTTGTGTTGCTGGAGTTACTGTTACTTGTGTTGCTGGAGTTACTGTTACTTGTGTTTCTGGAGTTACTGTGTTGCTGGAGTTACTGTTACTTGTGTTGCTGGAGTTATTGTTACTTGTGTTGCTGGAGTTACTGTTACTTGTGTTGCTGGAGTTACTGTTACTTGTGTTGCTGGAGTTACTTGTGTTGCTGGAGTTACTGTTACTTGTGTTGCTGGAGTTACTGTTACTTGTGTTGCTGGAGTTACTGTTACTTGTGTTGCTGGAGTTACTGTTACGTGTGTTGCTTGACTTACTTTTACTTGTGTTGCTGGAGTTACTGAGTTACTGTTACTTGTGTTGCTGGAGTTACTGTTACTTGTGTTGCTGGAGTTACTGTTACTTGTGTTGGAGTTACTGTTACCTGTGTTGCTGGAGTTACTGTTACTTGTGTTGCTGGAGTTACTGTTACTTGTGTTGCTGGAGTTACTGTTACTTGTGTTGCTGGAGTTACTGTTACTTGTGTTGCTGGAGTTACTGTTACTTGTGTTGCTGGAGTTACTGTTACTTGTGTTGCTGGAGTTACTGTTACTTGTGTTGCTGGAGTTACTGTTACTTGTGTTGCTGGAGTTACTGTTACTTGTGTTGCTGGAGTTACTGTTACTTGTGTTGCTGGAGTTACTGTTACTTGTGTTGCTGGAGTTACTGTTACTTGTGTTGCTGGAGTTACTGTTACTTGTGTTGCTTGAGTTACTGTTACTTGTGTTGCTGGAGTTACTGTTACTTGTGTTGCTGGAGTTACTGTTACTTGTGTTGCTGGAGTTACTGTTACTTGTGTTGCTGGAGTTACTGTTACTTGTGTTGCTGGAGTTACTGTTACTTGTGTTGCTGGAGTTACTGTTACTTGTGTTGCTGGAGTTACTGTTACTTGTGTTGCTGGAGTTACTGTTACTTGTGTTGCTGGAGTTACTGTTACTTGTGTTGCTGGAGTTACTGTTACTTGTGTTGCTGGAGTTACTGTTACTTGTGTTGCTGGAGTTACTGTTTACTTGTGTTGCTGGAGTTACTGTTACTTGTGTTGCTGGAGTTACTGTTACCTGTGTTGCTGGAGTTACTGTTACTTGTGTTGCTGGAGTTACTGTTACTTGTGTTGCTGGAGTTACTGTTACTTGTGTTGCTGGAGTTACTGTTACTTGTGTTGCTGGAGTTACTGTTACTTGTGTTGCTGGAGTTACTGTTACTTGTGTTGCTGGAGTTACTGTTACTTGTGTTGCAGGAGTTACTGTTACTTGTGTTGCTGGAGTTACTGTTACTTGTGTTGCAGGAGTTACTGTTACTTGTGTTGCTGGAGTTACTGTTACTTGTGTTGCAGGAGTTACTGTTACTTGTGTTGCTGGAGTTACTGTTACTTGTGTTGCTGGAGTTACTGTTACTTGTGTTGCTGGAGTTACTGTTACTTGTGTTGCTGGAGTTACTGTTACTTGTGTTGCTGGAGTTACTGTTACTTGTGTTGCTGGAGTTACTGTTACTTGTGTTGCTGGAGTTACTGTTACTTGTGTTGCTGGAGTTACTGTTACTTGTGTTGCTGGAGTTACTGTTACTTGTGTTGCTGGAGTTACTGTTACTTGTGTTGCACTTGTGTTGCTGGAGTTACTGTTACTTGCGTTGCTGGAGTTACTGTTACCTGTGTTGCTGGAGTTACTGTTACTTGTGTTGCTGGAGTTACTGTTACTTGTGTTGCTGGAGTTACTGTTACTTGTGTTGCTGGAGTTACTGTTACTTGTGTTGCTGGAGTTACTGTTACTTGTGTTGCTTGAGTTACTGTTACTTGTGTTGCTGGAGTTACTGTTACTTGTGTTGCTTGAGTTACTGTTACTTGTGTTGCTGGAGTTACTGTTACTTGTGTTGCTTGAGTTACTGTTACTTGTGTTGCTGGAGTTACTGTTACTTGTGTTGCTGGAGTTACTGTTACTTGTGTTGCTGGAGTTACTGTTACTTGTGTTGCTGGAGTTACTGTTACTTGTGTTGCTGGAGTTACTGTTACTTGTGTTGCTGGAGTTACTGTTACTTGTGTTGCTGGAGTTACTGTTACTTGTGTTGCTGGAGTTACTGTTACTTGTGTTGCTGGAGTTACTGTTACTTGTGTTGCTGGAGTTACTGTTACTTGTGTTGCTGGAGTTACTGTTACTTGTGTTGCTTGAGTTACTGTTACTTGTGTTGCTGGAGTTACTGTTACTTGTGTTGCTTGAGTTACTGTTACTTGTGTTGCTGGAGTTACTGTTACTTGTGTTGCTTGAGTTACTGTTACTGTGTTGCTGGAGTTACTGTTACTTGTGTTGCTGGAGTTACTGTTACTTGTGTTGCTGGAGTTACTGTTACTTGTGTTGCTGGAGTTACTATTACTTGTGTTGCTTGAGTTACTGTTACTTGTGTTGCTGGAGTTACTGTTACTTGTGTTGCTTGAGTTACTGTTACTTGTGTTGCTGGAGTTACTGTTACTTGTGTTGCTGGAGTTACTGTTACTGTGTTGCTGGAGTTACTGTTACTTGTGTTGCTGGAGTTACTGTTACTTGTGTTGCTGGAGTTACTGTTACTTGTGTTGCTGGAGTTACTGTTACTTGTGTTGCTGGAGTTACTGTTACTTGTGTTGCTGGAGTTACTGTTACTTGTGTTGCTAGAGTTAGTTACTTGTGTTGCTGGATTTACTGATACTTGTGTTGCTGGAGTTTCTGTTACTTGTGTTGCTGGAGTTACTGTTACTTTTGTTGCTGGAGTTACTGTTACTTGTGTTGCTAGAGTTAGTTACTTGTGTTGCTGGAGTTACTGTTACTTGTGTTGCTGGAGTTAGTTACTTGTGTGGAGTGGGAGCTCGTGACGTCATCACTAACTGTGTTCTTTTAGTTTAAAATATTTACCACTAGAAATTCGATTTTAACATTGTAATATATTTTTCCTTAAAAGTTATAAATAACGTTATGTTAGTATAGTAATCCTTCAATAATTCTCACATCTGCAGGCTTCATTGTTATTATTTAAAGATATTTTATGTTAGTAAATGAACAAGTATACGTTCATAAAATTCTATGTTGTGAATATCAAGCGGCTTACATGGTAGCCGGTACACATTCTCATCCTGGTGAGGGATTATCCTTCTCTGCAGAGTTTCAGCAACGTCATTCACTACTCATTTATGCGAATATTTGATTCTTCTTCTTTTCGTATAAGTCAAGGCTGAGTAATAACTGTAAGTTAAGTGTTTGAGGTGTGTGAAGGAGAGAGGTTGGTACGACTCACACCAGCCACTCCCTTAACAACAACTACATCCACACTGCTGCTGGCTGCCATCCTCTCTTATATTATCAATTATCATCCTTACGTGGAAATTTATTAACTTCTGGTGTGCACCTCGTGGCACCGTGTGCACCTCGTGACACCGTGTGCACCTCCTGGCACCGTGTGCACCCCTATGTACGGGTAAGTGTAATATTCTTGGCGTCAGTAATGGAATAATTTAATATTTCTTGTGAGATGAAAATTGTATTTATTTACTTTATATTTACAACAGTGAGTTACAATACAAAGATAGCCTCTATTATGCCTGGCATTATGGGTCAACTTAACATTATTGGCTTACAGACTACTTAATACTGAGGATAATGTCGTTGTACAGTAGGAAAGTAATTATTTCATAGTTGTACAGTAGAATATTAATTATAAATGAATAAAAATGTGTATAATACAAAGATATATTTATATTCTAAAATGCTTTTGTGAAAAACAATTATTCAATTATATTCCTGTCAACAATGACCCACCCAGTCTGGTCACCTCCACTCAAGGATGGAGCACTGCACCAGACCCAGCAGCACAAGCTAGTCAGGTCCAACTCACACCCACCCAAACCCACTCATGTATTTATCTAACCTATTTTTAAAACTACACAACGTTTTAGCCTGAATAACTGTACTCGGGAGTTTGTTCCACTCATCCACAACTCTATTACCAAACCAGTGCTTTCCTATATCCTTCCTGAATCTGAATTTTTCCAACTTGAAACCATTGCGGCGAGTCCTGTCTTGGCTGGAAATTTTCAGCCAAATTTTCCTGTTTTCCATTTATACACCTCGATCATATCCCCCCTAATTCTACGCCTTTCGAGAGAGTGCAGATTCAGGGCCCTCAGTCTATCCTCATAGGGAAGATTTCTGATACATGGGATCATCTTTGTCATCCTCCTTTGTACATTTTCCAGAGCATTTATATCCATTCTGTAATACAGTGACCAGAACTGAGCAGCATAGTCTAAATGAGGCCTAACCAAGGATATATTGAGTTGAAGAACCTGAGGACTTCTATTATTTATACTTCTAGATATGAAGCCAAGAATTCTGTTAGCTTTATTGCGAACACTAATGCACTGTTGTCTTGGATTTAGGTTACTGCTTACCAGAACTCCTAAATCCTTTTTGCAGTCGGTAGTATTAAGATCTACATTATTTAGTTTATATGTGGCATGGATATTGTCCTGTCCCACATATAGAACTTTGCATTTGTCAATATTAAACTACATCTGCTACTTCTCCGACCACTGCATCAGTCTATTCAAAGCATCCTGGAGTGCTCTAGTGTCCTCGTTAGAATGAATTGGACGGCCTATTTTGGTGTCATCAGCAAATTTGCTTATGTCGCTATTTATTCCCTCATCTATGTCGCTTATGTAAATTGTGAACAACAACAGGCCCAACACTGACCCCTGAGGAATACCGCTTGTGACGTGCCCCCATTCTGATTTCTCCCCATTTATGCAAACTCTCTGCTTTTTATTTGTCAGCCATGCCTCTACCCAGGAAAATTTTTCTCCTATTCCATGTGCCAGAAGTTTCCTCAATACCCTCTGGTGTGTAGTAGTGTATGTAGTAGGCACATGAATAAGTATGGATGTTCTTAATGGTGAGCAGATTCACACTTTTGAAAATTGGTGGAGTATGCTGGCAGGAGTGGGAAGTTGTTATCATTCTTACTGCTGCCTTTTGCTGGGTTATGAGGGGTTTTAGGTGATTGGATGTTGTTGATCCCAATGCACAAATTCCATATGTAAGATAAAGGTATATGAGTGAATGGTACAGTGCCAGGAGAGCTGATTGTGGAACGTAGTACCTTATCTTTGATAGTATGCCTACAGTCTTGGAGATTTTCTTGGTGATTTGTTGTATGTGTGTCCGGAACTTAAGGCTACTGTCAAGGTGGATACCTAGGAATTTTCCCTCTGTGAGTCTTGTGACTGATGATCCATTTAGCGTTATGTTAATTAGATCATTTGCAGCTTTGTTTCCAAACTGAATGAAATAGGTTTTATCAGTATTCAAGGTAAGTTTGTTAGTCATCCTCCAGGCAGATATTTTCTGTAATTCAGCATTGACTGTGTTTGCTAGTATGACTGTGTGTGGGTGGGAAAAGCCATATGTAGTGTCATCTGCAAATAATATGGGTTTGAGTAACTATGATGCATTCGGCAGATCATTGATGTAGATGAGAAAGAGGAGTGGTCCAAGGACGCTTCCTTGTGGGACTCCTACTGTGATTGGTTGGGTGGAAGAGTTTGCATCATTTGCATACACATATTGAGTTCTGTTTCTAGGGTATGACTTCAGGTAGTTGAGGGAGTGGCCTCTGATACCATATTGCATTAATTTGGAGTACAGCAGTTCATGGTCGACTGTATCAAAAGCTTTACGGAAATCAATGAAAATGCCCAGCGGGACTTCTTTTCAGGTGCAGTATATATTAGTTCTAGCATGTGTATGATAGAATCATTTGTGCTTTTATTATTCCTGAATCCAAACTGACAAGGGTTTAATATGTTGTGTGAAACGAGGTAGGAATAGATCCGTCTATGAATTAATTTTTCCAAGATTTTAGAGAGCAGCGGTAAGTTAGATATTGGTCTATAGTTATTCAAGTCAGCTTGGTCACCTCCTTTATGAATTGGAGTGACCCTCGCTATTTTGAGGATTGTTGGGAAGGTAGATGATTCAATGGATTTGTTAGAGAGAGTTGCAATAATTGGTGACAATACTTGAGAAGTTTTTTTTGTACATAAAAGCAGGCAAGTTGTTTATGTCTCCTGCCTTGTTTTAAGGGTGTTTATGATCGTAACTTCATTGGGGTTGGTTGTAGCTAGGAATAGCGTATTTGGGTAGGCACCTGTGAGGTAGTCTGATGGACGGGTGTTTGTGTTTGTATTTTGTTTGCTAGATATTTTCCTGTGGTGGAGAAGAAAACATTGAGTCTGTTTGCTGTTTTGGTTGGAGTGAGTAGGGGTTCATCTGATTTTGTTAGTTTGATTGCTTTGTTTTTGGATAACTTTTTAGTTCCATGAATTTCAGATAGAGTTTTCCAGGTTTTTTTTCATATCACCTTTTATGTTATTGTTACGCAAAAATGTGGGATAGCTGGGGGCTTGAGCCTGGTCTAAGGGTAAAGGTAAAAGTTACACACATCTCAAGCCCAAACCGTCCACCCAGGGCTATCCCAGTCAAAACAGAAAGCACTAAACCAGTATGTGTTACTTCAATGGATTGGTTAACAGAGGGTTAGGCAAAAATCCCAATTAGGAAAATATATCTATTTAATCACCATAACATAACATAACAGAAAAACCTTAATTCTAAATGCCCAAATGAGGGTACACACCACAGCTGGCTGGAGGTTCAGCCACCATAACCACTAGGCTTCGTCAGCGTCAGGCCGTCATTACACTACAAACCTCATTTCTTATTTCTTCACTCATCCCACAGCACCCTGACCATGTCAGAGCCTGGGTGAACATACAGGTAAGCCATATGCGAGCCTATGGCTTGAGTTGGATAAACAAAATGAGTGCACAACTACAAACTTATCTTAAATACACAGCATCTCCGACACCAGCCTCTACACACCATGCTAACGTCACGTGACCCCCCCAAACCACCTTACTCCGCGTACCCAAACATCCTTGGAAAATAAATCATTAACAGAATTTCTTTATAATTACAGTTAGAGTACTTTACAGTACCCCCAAATGCACATTATCAATTATAAAATTATTCTTTACAACTATAATATTCATATTATTATGGCACACTTCTCCACTATATGTACATTACGATGTCATGCAGAACCCTGCATAACACCCCCACCCCCAGACCATAGGTCTCACTCTGCTAGCGGGGTCCCTATGGACACCGCTAGGCAAAAAGAAAAAAAAAAAGAAAATAAGCCCCACATTAAGGTCTGAGGCAACTGGGAAAATGATAACTGGGGAATGACCACCATACAATCACGGTCTTTTGGTACTACAAATATGCCATATTTACAAACTGAGGTACTAGATTGCAGACATATGAAACTCGTCGAACATAAAAGTGATCAAGTTCTATGCCCAACGAGCTCACAGTCACACTCTTAGACAGCTGTTTTAGGAAAAGGCACCATTACAACACAGCGCTGGCCAGGCGCTGGCGTTGATGCATTTTACCTAAATTACATCAAGCAAACTTATAAACGAGCAAGTAAACTTTGTACAAAAGTGCCCCTGAGGAATGCCGTTTTATGAAGTAACACCAAAGTTCAGTATGTTTCAAGGCAGACCAAACTGTAGGTGCCACCAAAAAAAAACTTTTAAACAGTAAGTACATTTTCCAGGAGTTCAAAGAAAAGAAAAACATATGTTACATGTTAAATTCTACGGAGAAAACAACATCACATTATCACTCCCATCTCACAGCAATCTTTAGTAAACAAAACTGGTTCCCCATGACACACCTCTGCGAGAATCAGGAGAGCACAGGAGAGGGGAAAATATCAGGCCCCCAAAAACAATGGGTAGATAGGCACATAAATCTTGTTGGTGGGACTGTGGCCGTAAAACCCTGGAGTCATCACTGAAGACCCCCAAAAGGTGGACCTCCCAGGCCGCAACCTACATGTCATTCCAAGGACCCTGGAGTCACCCCAGCGGTGATCCAAAAAGGAAAAATTGAAAAAGAGTCCTGGAGAACCAAAACACCTCGGATCAAAAGACATGACCCAAACAGTGGAGGGCATCACCGCCAGCCCCACATTCACTAAAACGTTAGGTCCAACAGTCCCTATACCAACATAAAACAGAGGCGAGGCATTCCAGCCAACACCTAAAAAACGTAGCATACCTTACCTAGGCATGGCCTTTGATGTGACTACCCCCCTAAATACACACACACTAGGGAATCCTGATACCTCCAGCTCAACCTGCCCTTCTCCTTTGGGTGGTCCAGAGTTCCATCTACTCGTCTACCGCAAATCACTGCAAATTAAGAATAGATAAGTGATCTATACACTACATTGTGCACTTTAAACATGAGACAAGGCATCAGCAACCACATTCTCCGCTCCCTTCACATAATGAATCACCAGATTAAGAGGTTGGAGAAACAAGGCCCACCTCGTAAGTCTCTGATTGTGGTTCCTCATTAAGTGAAGGAAACGTAAGGGATTATGGTCACTATACACAGTTATAGGGTGAACTGATGATGATATATGCACCTCAACATGTTGCACTGCCAACACTAAGGCAAAAGCCTCCTTTTCTATGGAGGTATAACTTCTTTGGTGCCTGCTACTTTTTGCTGAGAAGCAGCCGAGTGGCATTACTTCTCCTGCTCTACCCTGCAACAAGACTGACCCAACTTCTGTATCATTTTGCAAAACCCGGGGTGGGTAACTCAGGATTACACATAAAAGATCTTGAGGGTTAATGGCATACAAAAGGTACATGGACAGAGATATTAAAGTTACAAATACGGGTGTGTCCTTGGCACACATGGTCGTGGGAAGCAGATGACGCACCCACTGTTCATTCACACAATTTGCATGTAGTTCATAAATAGGAGACAAAACCTTAGTTTTTAACTGTACCTGGTGGCAGTCAGTGCACGTTTTCAAGGTATCACCTAGTGTGAGACCAGTAAAAAACAACGTCCACCGACTCTCGCTGGATACAAACACAGTCTCTAGAAATAAACACTTCACTTCCTTCAAGGAACCTATTTCACCCCAGCTTACATCATGCCAGGCCTGCTGATATTTCACAAATTCGAAAACCTCTACCTCATGGGGTTTAACATGGCCCCATTTTTCAGCATCCCAAAAGTCTTTCACTAAGGTGCACCATGGCTGAGCCAACACTTCAACCAGTCTTTCAGAAGATCCAAATCTTCCACAATCTCTTACAATTTTCCTGCTTACATTATCTTTCTCAGGGACTTTATCCATCATCATTTTGAAGTCACCACACAGTTCCATCATAGCCTTCCCAGGACCCGGTTCCAATGCCAATCCCATCTCTCCAGCTTCCAGAATGTGTAGCACCACCTCATAGTCCCACGTCATCCTGGGCGGACTGGCAGACTGGTGCACTAGTGCCATCGACCTCATCTTAGCCAAGAATTTTCTGAAACCGAGAAAAAACACCGCTGGGGAAACATCACCATCCTCACGTAGCACATGACTTAATGATTCCAGAGTGCTTCCCCACATGGTAATGAAAGGGAGGGGAATTCCCTCCTCCCAGTCCTTCTGGTACTGGGGAAAACAAATTTGCATTGCCCTGAGAGACTGGGAAAACCATGGAGCTTTTCTTTGACTCCTAGGATGATATACATTGGTAAATTTAACCTCAAGTAGGCCTCTCAGAACTACATGACATTTCATAAAATATGACTTCTGGGTGATTTGTGCAAAGCCTAAGAGACAAAAATGTTTCACCAGAAATCTCAAAACCACACACACAAAATTATTCAGAAAGGGTACAGACTCTG
Source organism: Cherax quadricarinatus (assembly GCF_038502225.1). Classification (NCBI taxonomy): domain Eukaryota; kingdom Metazoa; phylum Arthropoda; class Malacostraca; order Decapoda; family Parastacidae; genus Cherax; species Cherax quadricarinatus. The sequence goes on along the minus strand of NW_027197694.1, from coordinate 21,773 downwards.
GTAACCTGTTAGAAAAGGAATTTATTAATAAACACTGATTATTTAGCTCTCCCGTCTTAACACTGAAATGCCGTTCCTTCAGAATCTGTAAAAAATACTGACAAAGACACTTTAATAGTTCTGCCGCGTCCACGTAAGCACAGGTCCTCTTAAAAAGAGTCTTGCTCATTTGATCAACTCTGCAAAATAAACACTTGGTAAATTTGGGAACCACATCCTCCGCGACAATTGATAAATGAATAGCGTTCCGGAGGTCACAACCTTCCTGGGCCTCACTCAGCTGTTGCAGAGTCAGGGGATTTTTTCCCACATCAGCACCAAGACCACTTCTCCAACCGAGTTCCGGTTGAGCCGGTTCATCACTGCTCAGAGTCTCCTGCAGGTCAGACTCAATGAACAGGCTCCCCATGCCCAAACCATCACCACAGTGTGCAGAAGGGTCACAGGGAGGCACAGCTCCTGCCTTCTTCCCCTGTTTAGTCCGAAAGCACATTGAAAAATTTTCAGGTACCATTGGGTCATTACCACCTTGTGAAGCAGGGTCCTGCAAAACCAAACATTCCTTACTTTTGAGGAGTCCCACAACGTTGTTGCCTAGTAAAAGGTCAACTCCTGCAAAAGGTACATCTTCTGCAATACCTACAGGTAGGTACCCAGACTGGTACTCAGACTCTATCCATAACCTGTGCACTGGAGTCCTGACAGGGAATCCAGTTATCCCTTTAAGAAAAATGTCCAATCCGGTGTAGGTGTCATCCGACACTGGCAATACACCCCTGCGAAGCAAGGTATATGTGCTACAAGTGTCCCTCAAAGACATAACGCCTGTGACCCTACCTTCATTTTGGTGTAAGGCCACAGTAGACTTACTTGAATAGACCTTCATCCGAGGGTCAAAAACAGCTGGTCTTCTTTGGATACCTTGGGGCAAGACTGCAATGCAAGCCACATCATGTGTAATCGGTGTATTTACTGGAGAAGCATCTGCCGCAGCCTGGTCCCTAAGCATCTTTCGACAATATGGCTGCAGGTGGCCCTGTTTATTGCAATATGTACAGTGATAAGGTTTAAAGGCCCCCTGCCCATCTGACCTAGGTTGGATCCTTTGGTTCTGGGGAACTGGGCTCGTCCCACCTGTTCCTTGTAGTCCTGGACCTGTGACAGCTGACTTAAAACCTCCTCGAGTGGGTACTGGAAGATTAGGGTTATTAAAACCCTTGTGGTTATTAGGCTGATAAATGGGTGGCTTAAACTAATGAAATTTCTTATTCCTATTGGTGGGTGGAGAAAACTAACCATTATTAGTATGTGGGGTGTGGTAATTGCTACCAAATTTTTCGTTAGCTAAAAATCTGTCGCCCAGCTCTAAAGCATTATTAAAATCATCAAGATCCTTCTCCTCAAGATATGCCTTAAGGTCAAAAGGAACATTTCCCATTAGATTCTCTAACAAAATTAAGGTAATTACACCTTCATAATTGCCTACCACCCCCTTTGAGTGACACCACCTATTTAGAAGGGACATCTTCTTACCATATTCCACCAAAGACTGCCCTGACTGAAACTTTAGTCCTCTGAATTTCTGCCGGTACCTTTCCGGCAACATTTGATAAGCCAGTAAAACTACCTCTTTTAGCTTATGATAATCAGAAAAGGCAGATCCTTCTAAAGAACTAACAGCCTGTAACCCTTTACCAACTAATTGGGTTCTTGCTAATGTCGCCCATTCCTTTTCCAGCCAAATTTGGGATTTGGCCGTACTTTCAAATAACAGAAAAAACTGGTCTGGGTCTTTCTCTAGGAATTTGGGCACAAATTTTATGGCTTTATCCAAATGAAAAACATCTACCCTAGTGTCTGTGTCTAGGTGAGAAACAAGCTGCCTCTCTTTAGCTCTTTTTTGAGCCCTAAGCCCCTCTAAGGCTCTCTGTTCCTGGATCTTTGTGCACTCAATCCTTAACCGTTCCTTTTCTTCTGCAACTAGGGCTAATTTCATTTGTAAAATTACTACTTCCTTATCCAGGTCCCTATCATGGGGATGTGATTCAATGTCACCTTCCAAATGCATGTCATCCTCAGAATTTTCACCAGTGTCAGTCATTTTGGGAAATAATAGCACCAAATCTTACTACCAGCCACAGAACTTACTGATATAAAATAATAAAGCACACAGCAAGGTACACATACTGAAGTAGTATATTCACAAGGAGTTGTCGTGTGACTCCCTCAAATTAAACAGGATTGCACACAAAAAGAAAACCCTGGCAGAAAAAAAAATAAGAGCTACTGCACTTGCAAAGGTAAATTATTCCCAGAAATTTAGGTAAGCATAACCCCCTAAAAATCAGCAAGATTGTACCTGCAAGGGTAAATTATGCACAAAATATCAAGTATTAATAACACCCTAAAAATCAACAATATGGCACAGAAAGGTAAATGATTTATAGAGTATTAATTAATAATAACACCCTAAAACCAGCAATACTATAGAGAAAGGTAAATTATTCACAGGGTATTAATTAATAATAACACCCTAAAAACCAGCAATGTTGCACACAAAAGTAAATTATTCACAGGGTATTAATTAATAATAACACCCTAAAACCAGCAATATTATACAGAAAGGTAAATTATTCACAGGGTATTAATTAATAATAACACCCTAAAAACCAGCAATGTTGCACACAAAAGTAAATTATTCACAGGGTATTAATTAATAATGACCCTAAAAACTAGCAATATTATACAGAAAGGTAAATTATTCACAGGGTATTAATTAATAATAACACCCTAAAAACTAGCAATGTTGCACACAAAAGTAAATTATCATTTTAGTGTGAGTGTTATAGTGAATGCTTCCTCTGACCAACCCAGTAAAGAATGATTATTGACTTTCCAGGTTGCAAATTTGAATTACCATATACAGGCCCCCATGTTACGCAAAAATGTAGGATAGCTGGGGGCTTGAGCCTGGTCTAAGGGTAAAGGTAAAAGTTACACACATCTCAAGCCCAAACCGTCCACCCAGGGCTATCCCAGTTAAAGCAGAAAGTGCTAAACCAGTATGTGTTACTTCAATGGGTTGGTTAACAGAGGGTTAGGCAAAAATCCCAATTTGGAAAATATATCTATTTAATCACCATAACATAACATAACAGAAAAACCTTAATTCTAAACGCCCAAATGAGGGTACACACCACAGCTGGCTGGAGGTTCAGCCACCATAACCACTAGGCTTCATCAGCGTCAGGCCGTCATTACACTACAAACCTCATTTCTTATTTCTTCACTCATCCCACAGCACCCTGACCATGTCAGAGCCTGGGTGAACATACAGGTAAGCCATATGCGAGCCTATGGCTTGAGTTGGATAAACAAAATGAGTGCACAACTACAAACTTATCTTAAATACACAGCATCTCCGACGCCAGCCTCTACACACCATGCTAACGTCACGTGACTCCCCCAACCCACGCTTACTTAGCGTACCCAAACATCCTTGGAAAATAAATCATTAACATAATTTCTTTATAATTACAGTTAGAGTACTTTACAGTACCCCCAAATGCACATTATCAATTATAAAATTATTCTTTACAACTATAATATTCATATTATTATGGCACACTTCTCCACTATATGTACATTACGATGTCATGCAGAACTCTGCATAACAGTTATGTAATCTGTTTTCATAATACAATTTTTTTGACTTTCCTATCAGGCTGGTAAGTGCTGACGAGTAACTTTTCGACTGTTCTCTAGTTATTTGTCCCATTCTATACTGTTTTTCATATTTGTGCTTTGTGTTAATGGATTTGAGGATGCTTGGTGTTAGCCAGGGATTATTCAGTCTCTTTGCTGTGATCTGTTTAGTTTTTCTGGGGCAATGTTTGTTATAGAGGCATTGGGCTTTTTTTAGAAAATTATTTATACATTCATTCATATCTGTTTATGTTTCAAGCTCATTTTGCCAATCAATGTTATTCATAGCTGCTATAAAGTTGTTAACTGCTGTCTCGTTATGTAGTCTGAAGGTTACTTTAGTAATGTCTTGTGGTAGTTTGCCCAGATTAGTTATGAGAAAGGTTGGGTAGTGGTCTGTAGTGTTGTCTGTGATTATGCCTGATTTTAAAGGGGATATGGTGTTTGTCCAGAAGTGGTCTATTAAGGAGATGCTTGCATCGGAGATTCTTGTAGGTTTAGATATTGCTGGTAGCAACAGGCAGTTACTCATTGTTTGTGAATTCGGTTACTTGTGGGTCCTGATCGTGTAGTATGTTTTTGTTGAAATCTCCTGTTAGTAGTAGGTTGCCTTTATTCATGTGTGCATCAGTAATCATGTTTCCTAGTTTTTCACTAAAATGATAAATGTTTGACTGTGGTACTCTGTAGATGTTTATAAGTGTGAGGGGTTTTTGCAGGTCTTTTGATTTAAATTTGGCTATGATTTATTCTCCATGTTCGTCCCTTGTGCAAGATTTATTGATACATTCGAGTTGATTTGAATAGTATATAGCTGTTCCTGCTCCTTGCTGGTCTGTTCTACAGTTGTGTATGGCCATGTACCCAGGAATGGTATAGACATCTGTAATATCAGGCTTAAGCCAGGTTTCTGTGAGTGTGATGAATGATATATCGGAATGAAGGGAACTGAGTAATGCTGTGAGGTCATCATAATATTTGCTCAAGGATCTGACATTGTGGTTAAAGATGGTTGTTATTGTTTGCACTGAGTAATGTCTTTGTTTGGTCTGCTGTGTAGTAATTACAGTTACTGGTTGATTCATGTAATTCATTTTGTAAAAAGTTTACATCAGGATCTATGCCTGTAATCATAGGATGAGAGTAATTTTACAAACTAGATTTTCTGAGTATCTACAACTAAACTTATGACTAAGACACCGTGATTAATCTAAAACTTGTAAAAAATTGAAAGAAAAAGGGATTATTACAGAATAGATAATTCAGTTATTCACTTAAGCATCTAATAGAACCTTAATTATTTTAACAAGTGAGTTTATGAACTACAGTAGATATTTACAGCTAAAATAAAGGAGCTAATGAATGTAATAATAAAAGAATGTATTAAAAGCAAAATCAGTGGCACCTGAGGTAGTCAATAGCACCTGGAGTATTTTAATGGAAAAATAGTGAACTTATTACACTTTAGCCCCTGAGAATAGCACCTTGATTATTTTAATGATTGTGAATATATGAACTAAGGTAGTTATATAAAGCTAAATAAAGGAGAAAATATAATAAGGGACTAAATTAAGTAATGGTAAACAAGGTTCAATGGACAGATAGTCAGTATAATATAATATTGATTTGGGAGTAAGATCTGATTTGTAATGTATAGTAAGTTGAGCAATTAATTGCACTATGAAAAGTAGAGAAATATGAGGCAGCTGGTACTAGCTAGCAAAGGATAGTTTTGGGACTCGCACAATAATGTAAGTGGAATATACACTAATTGCACACACAGTATAAAAGGGGCTAAAAAAAGTAGTGGTAAACAGAATTAAATGAACAGGTAGCAACCATGAATAACATTAATTTGGAGTAAGATTTGACTTGCAACACAAAATTATGAGCAATTGAAAGCAATTAAAAAGTAAAATGTATTTGAGGTAGCTGGTATTAGCTAGTAAAAGGAAAAAAAAAATAATAAGGCACAATAATGTAATAGTAACATACACTATATGCACCACACGTATATATGTGTTAAGGACACTTATCTAATCTGTTACAGAAATGTCAGCTTTTCTAAGGAAGGTAGAGAAATCATGTTCATTTGAGATGGTGTATTGTTGTCCTGTTGAAGTTTTTCTAACTAGTATTTTCCCATCTCAAGCAAAACACTGATGTATTTTGTTTTCCTGTTTAAGTTTTCTCAACCTGAACAGAAGGTTTTGACGTTTTCTCGTTAGACACTCATTGATGTACACTCCATTTTTCATTGTAATTGCTGATTTAATTAGGTCCTTTCTTTTATCATATGAATGAAGTCTGATCATAATACTGTGTTTACTACCTTGTTTTCCTAGCAGACGTGTTTCTTTGATTTCATTGTTTTGCACGATAAAATTTACGTGGTCCTGTGTTATCCTGATAGCAGTTTCTTTGCACTGTTCTTGGGTTATTTCACTAGGAATGTGTGGACTGTTTATTATAACTGCATCAGACAACTTATCTTGTTTGGTTTTGTCGTCTTGGAAATCAAGGTATTCATTCAGTCGAGTGTGCATGTTCTGATTCCAGTCCGTGATTGCTTCTTCAACCTTCATATTTAGTGTTGTTATTTGCTCAGTGTGACTGGCTATAGCTGTTTTCAGAGTATTTTCTGTGTCGGCACTTCCCGAGGTAATCTTGTCTTCAAGGTTTTGGATCTTGTTCTCGAGGTTGGCTATCTTGGATTCTCGTCGTGCAAGTGTTGCTTTAATATCCTTGATTTCACTTTCTAGAACGACAATGTAGTCCCTGATATTGTCAGAATAATCATACCTGAGTTATCATGGGTGAATCCTTTGAAGGGAGTGGAGTTGGAGGGGGAGTCAGCCATGTTTGTTGTTGTTGTTCCCTGGGTGGCAGTGGTGAGGGGGGTGGTTGTTGTTCCCTGGGTGGTGGTGGTGAGGGGGGTTGTTGCTGTTCCCTGGGTGGCAGTGGTGAGGGGGGTTGTTGTTCCCTGGGTGGTGGTGGTGAGGGGGGTTGATGATACACCAGTGTCCTGCTGGGTAGACAAGTTGAGTTCTAGGGTCCTTGGTGTTATTCTTTTCTTACTGATGTTGTTTCTCCTGCGATATCCTTTCATAGTATCACTAAAGTAGATATTGTGTAGCTATGGCAGAGAAGACTTGATTTCCCTGAGTTTGGGTTAAGTGATTGTCTGGCAGCAGAGGCAGTGTTTGGGTTAGCAGGGCTGTCTTCCTTAGATCTTCTATTTTGTCAAGATTTGGGTTACGTTCTTAGTATTCTTGGGTCATTTTGTGGTCTACGTGGGTTCATGTAGTTGTACCTTCAATTAGGCCATCACAAGCTTTGATGAGCGATGGTTTCTTGAAGAATAAGAGTTGTCAAGCAGAGGTATATTAGGGAAGGGAGTGTGAGGGGCCTAAGAATACTTTCTTATTATTATCATTATTATGTCAGGGAGTTAGTAAGCAAGTAGTCAGGTGCCTACTTACTGCTAGGTGAACAGTGACAGCAGGTACCTACTTACTGATAAGTGAACACTGACAGTAGGTACCTACTTACTAATGAGTGAACAGTGGCAGCAGGTATCTACTTACTGATAAGTGAACAGTGGCAGCAGGTACCTACTTAATAGATGAACAGTGGCAGCAGGTACCTACTTACTGATAAGTGAACAGTGACAGCAGGTACCTATTTAATGATAGGTGAACAGTGGCAGCAGGTACCAAATTTCTAATAGATTAACAGTGGCAGTAGGTACCTATTTAATGATAGGTGAACAATGACAGCAGGTACCTACTTAATGATAGATGAACAGTGGCAGCAGGTACCTACTTCTAGGTGAACAGTGGTAGCAGGTACCTATTTAATGATAGGTGAACAGTTGAAACTGGTACTGTTATTGCTGTTCTTGCTGCTGAACAGCGGTTTAGTGCCGATGAAGGTAGCGTAGGTAGCAATGATACGGCCGTGGACTAGTTTGGCTTTAATTGGATAGGAGTGAGTACACAACGGGCAGTGTGAGGGAGTGACCGCAAGCCAGTCCGTGGAGGGGGAGCACTTGTGTCTATCAAGTGGGTCGGCCTAGGAGTGAGAGCGAATGGGCTCAGCCTCCCACTGACCTGGGTGAGCCTACAGAGGGCAGCACCTAAATGCCGCGAAATATGAACTAGTCAGAGCAGATGGCTAGGCTGTGTGTTCTGACAGTACAGGCTGTCTACATTTGCTCGGCCACGCACCTCGCGTCGGGACAATACTGGTGGGCCCATAGGTATAAAGGAATTACTTACACTAGCTACCCCAGAGAGGGACTGGCTTTCGCTCACTAGTAAATCAAAAATGGACATAAAAATGCAACAGGCAAAAAAAAACTCTCCCATCCAGGGGAAGAGAAAACTGGTTTGCCCACACTGTTTCATCGAGGAGAGAGTCCGGAGACATCAGCACTGGAACTAAAATCTTCTATATACAGGTTGTCCGCAGGGCTGAACATCAGTTGACCACTCGTCTACGAACGTTGTTGCACCCTCACATCTGCAAACAATGACTGACAGTAGCATTTCCTAAGGTGTGACATGTGACTCAGAGGGCAGCACTGCCCTGACCGTAATACAGGCTCTTTTTTTTTTTTTATATAAAAACACTGGGTGCACATACCTACAATAATACTATATCCATGGAATTCATTACACTCTGGGTACCCTTCTAAAAGTATTTACATAATTACATGATGTTGTCCACCCTGACTCCATTATCGACTAGCTATACAATGTGTGCGCATTTATACCCATTTCTGCAAGCAAACAATTAGCATAACTAGCGTAGGAGTCAGACAAGTCAGTAGGTACGTCAGTGTCACAGAAATGTACTGTTGTCCTGGGTCGCAGGCCATAAGTATGGAGCCTTACTGGGCCGTCTTCCGTAACAGTAGTAGTGGGAGAAGGGATAGATGGGTTGTCCCTAGCATTGGTCTGATTGTGGCGTTGCAACGCACGCGACTCCAGCTCTGCTTCGGCCTGCACATGGTCCACATACTTCATGTGATCAAGGTGGGCTTCCTTGATAGTTCCCGTAGCAATCTCCCTCACCTCGAACTTATTGCCACGGAGCTGTCGTAGGACACGGTAAGGACCCACAAATTTTGGGACAAGTTTGTGCATACCTGGGGTCTGCACTGGGTTGAGCAACATAACTTTGCAACCTGGTTCCACTTTGCTTTCCTTGGTGTGGGCATTGCGCTCAGACGTGAACCTATCAGTAGCTTTCATAAGGTTCTCTCGTACCCGCTGGAAGACAAGCTGCGTTGTCCGCATCTTTACTACACTGGGGTTATCAGTATCATAAGTAGGTCTAGGTGGAGCAAACAGAATTTCATATGGTAAGCGCTTGTCATAGCCATACAAAGCAAAATGAGGTGTCTCACCGATCGAGCTGTTGAGGGAGGAATTTAATGTACACTGAACATCTGGGATAGCCTCATCCCATGTAGTACAACTTGGGTTAACGGTTACCCTGAGCACCTCCAGGACTTTGCGATTTGTACGTTCAGCAAGACCATTACTCGCAGGGTGGCGTGGAGCTACTGGCGCTTGGTGAATGTTGAATCTGGAGCAAAGTTCCTGCATTATGCCATTTATAAACTCAGACCCATTGTCTGACAGAAGGACACGTGGGCAAGTATGACGAAGAACAACATGCTCACGGAAAGCACTAGCGACAGTTTCGGCAGTTTTATCAGGAATGGGTACTAATTCACTGTACCGCGTCAAGTTATCTACCATTACAAGCAGGTGCTTATTTCCCTTCTCTGAGGTCGAGAAGTTCGTCAACAGTTCGACAGAAGTTCTCTCCCAGGGCTCCTTTGTAATGGGATACTTTAGAATGGGGTTAGGACCTGTAATGGTACCCTTGTGCTGTAGGCAAACAACACACTGGTGTACATGCTTGGCAATGTCCGCTGCCATCTTAGGCCAGAAATATTTCATTCGTGCCTGTTTGATACTGTGGTCCTTCCCGGGGTGCGCTACACCTGGGACATTGTGGATCAACCTAAGAGTAGCTGGTATCATGGACTCCGGTATCACCAGTTGGTATATGGTTCTGCCGGGGTCCACCAGCTGTGCAACACGGCACAGTACTCCTTGGTTGACCACCAAATCCTTCAGTGGAATGGGAGACTTGACCTGTAAGTCAACGTCCTCCTTGGTCAGGAAACGAAGGACTGGAGACCACACAGGGTCCTGTCGTTGGGCTCTCTCGAGATCCTCAACAGAGAACGAGTTGCCGACACTCATGAATGCTATATGCCTCGACAGGGCATCAGCTACAACATTTTGCTTACCTGGGACATAGCAAATTTCAGGGTTGTAGTCATTGAACGTGAGCGACCACCGAGCATGCTTTCCCGAGAGGTTCTTATTCGCAAAAAGGGCCAATAAGGGTAAATGATCTGTATAGATCTTGATAGGATAATGATAGATGATATCCCGAAAATGACTCGGGGCCCATACAATGGCTAAAGCTTCTAGCTCTGTCACTGAATAATTGACTTCCGCTTTAGTAAGGACACGGCTAGCATAGGCAATAGGCTGTTGCTTACCATTAGATTCCTGTGACAAGACTGCACCGATGCCAACTTTGCTGGCATCAGTCGTCAAGGTAAATGCCTTGGTGAAATCAGGGAATCTAAGGGTTGGGGCTGATGTTAACTTGTTCTTAACCCTTTCAGGGTCCGTCCCGTAGATCTACGGCTTTACGTTCAGGGTCCAAACCGTAGATCTACGTCATGAGCTCAGCTCACTCTGATAAACTGTGAGTGGTACACTTGGGCCTAGATATGAGAGAATACATCTATGTGGTATGTGTGCACCACATAAAACAAATCCTGCAGCATGCTGTGTATAATGAGAGAAAAAAAACTGATACCAAGATTTTCGATTAAAACAGCAACTTTGCATTGTTTTTTCGTATGTTTTTTATAGTTGTATTTGCAATTTCTTGGTCTCATTTGATAGAATGGAAGACATATTACAGAAATAGAGATGATTTTGATTGGTTTTAGCACTGGAAATGGCTTGAAACTGAGCTCAAATTAGCAGAAATGTTAAATTTTTGCCGATGTTCAAGAGTAAACAAACGACCTCATACGTCTAGTACACGCCAGCTGGTGGGTCTAATATACATTCACAAATGTGGTGATGATATTTATACAATTATTACAATATTGCATAACAGTAAATCTTCTATTTATTGGTGTGAATAAAAATTCATTATGTGAATAAAAAATTAAAATGGGATTTATTTGTAAAGCCTCAAAACGTAACTAATGAACCGAGGAAATGTTAGTTTAGTGCCAGGAATGCCTACATTGTTTATTCTGGACGCTATTTTGAAATTGGAATATTTTGAACTTTGTGTTAGATTGGCCAAATTACCAATTTCCGATCACTTTTCTTTTGTAGTTGAAACAGTTGACTTGGCGATTTCTTGTGCTCAATCGATAGAATAGAAGTAATACTAGTGAAATAGCTAAGAATTTGGTTGACTGGAATGATGTAATTGGCCTAAAATGGGAGTCAAAGTCGGCAAAATCACCGATTCGTAAATATCGCTGACACATCAAAATTCACGAGAGCATAATTTCGTCAATTTTCCATCAAATTTCGTACTTTTTGTTTTATTACCTTCACAAAAAGATTCTCTACCATTTCATAAGAAAAAATAACAAACTTTTTTTTGGAAAATTCTTGGACACTGGGGCACCACTTCAGATTTTGGCCTTGGACCCTGAAGGGGTTAAGAGTGACAAAAGCTCGTTCCTGATCACACGTCCACTCAAAAGGGGCATCCTTCTTGAGTAAGCGTGTCAGGGGTGCAGCAATGGCGGCTTGATCGCGTCAGTGGCATCATATGCACCCAGGACGTCGTGCTGAGGGCCTAGTCCTAGCGCATCAATGGCACCCCGGAGGTTAGGGGGGCATCCCTCCGCATGATGCCTACAGCCAGTATGGGGATGATGTCTTTAGCTTTAATACAGTCGTCACCATTCACCCACTTAGTGGAGCTGATGGCATCAGTAAAATCTTTGGCGGCTTGCTCAAACTGGCAAATGCAAGCAAGGGGGCTTTCGTGCCGGTATTGACATTCGGCCAAGACGCTGGTAATGATCTCAATGTAATGGCGTTGGCGACTACGCCGAAAATAACGCCTAAATTCCTCCTTAAGCTCGTCCCAAGACTGAATCTCACATAAGAACATAAGAATGGAGGAACACTGCAGAAGGCCTACTGGCCCATGCGAGGCAGGTCCTTATCAAAACGACTACTACCTAAAGCTTCCCAAGAAATAACTCCCGTTCCCAATGACACCAATCAAACCAAGCCCCTCCCACTCATATATTTGTCCAGTCTCTTTCTTAAAGCTACCCAAGGTCCTAGCCTCTATCACCCCACTGGGAAGACTGTTCCACGCATCCACAACTCTGTTAGAAAACCAGTACTTACCTATGTCCTTTCTAAATCTAAATTTATCCAACTTAAATCCATTATTCCTGGTTCTTACCTGGTTCGACACCCTCAGAAACGCGATTGAGCTGCACAAAGGCACCTATATCATCCCAGGTGAGATCCACTGCTGCAACAGCAGCACGAATGTACTGTGCGTCCGTGGGACTATCAAATAGGGCCTTAACAGTCGTCTCAACTGACTGCAGCCATGGCTCTAACCTATTTGAACGACCGTCAAAAAGAAGGGTCGGGTATGGATGATTAGCCGGCCCACTGGTGGTCGAGACTTGAGCCACAAGTTGACCAACTGTCATGGGGGCTTCGATGCCCTGCCGCGTGTTCACGCTGGCTGAGGCACCATTGCTAGCATCAGCAGAATCTGGACTAACGGTACGGCCACTGCGTGTCATAGTCATGACGTCTGTTGTTCAAACGCAAGTAGGTCACGAAGAGGGTAAACAGATCAGAGCAAGAAATGGTATGCACTGGCTACAATTCAACACAGAGTCAGAGAGAACACGGCACCACGGTACTAGGTAAACTGCTTAGTGATGGAAATAATTTGAGCAAAACAACAAAAAAAAAAAAGTGGTACACTCTGAAACACAAAATAAGAGATGTATGCAAGTGAATGAACTACAGGGAAGTGCACAAAATGATGCTAAGGGTGGTCAATAATTTCACCAAGAGACTGGCAACAAAATTTATGAAAAGTAGTTGAACTGTAAACACTGGTAGCAAAAATTTCTCAAATTTTAAAATAAATCAGGTACTACACAACACTAAACTGTGCTGCAAGCACAGTTTAAGAAGATTGCGGGTGCTGGCAGTTGCAAATTGGAATGCAAAAAAAAGGTAATTCACTTGCACAAAGGGAAGTTGGCACAACAAAGATATCAGAGTATGGGATAGTGCCAAAAATCACAGAAAAAAAAAAATACACTGTATCAAGAAATGCTATATTGCACACAAAATAAAACTAATAAAAATGCAAATTATTAAATTCAAGAATAGGGCAAAGGTTAACTGGTGTTAGCAGGGTGTACACTGGCAAAAACAAAAATTTCACAATCTCTAGGTCAAAATTAATGAACTTCACAAGTAATTGTGGTAATGAATGGTAAATAAGCAGGTTCCCAAAAATGCACTCAATGACTTGGGTATACAAAATAGCAAAAAGTAATGCACATTGGTGAATATTCACAGATAAAACATAGAATATATGTAGAGCAAATAAATGGGGAAACAGGAGAAAAGTGTAATGGGCTAGGCACAGATTGTATCACTGCAGGTTGAATAAACTAATAGAAAAAAAACACACTAACAAACAAAACATTGCAGGGTTGTCAACAATCTGTGGCTAACTTGCAGGTGCAACTAACAAAATTAACAGCACACAGGAATTACTTGCAAACTGCATGTGAGAGGTAAATTGTATAAATGGTTAACACTGAACAATTTAAATCAATAACTGAGGTGCAAGATGCAGAATAAAATACTGGAATTTAAAATGTAGGAGTGCAAAATAAATGTACAAAATTTAAGAAGCTGTAGGTAAGTGGTAAAATGTACACTGATGACTAAAACTGAACAATTTACTGAAGTATGGCTTCAGTAACTGTAACTGTATTGGTGCAGGACAGTTAAATAATGTCACAAAATATTAGGAAATGCTAGGTAAGTCACTGTTTACTTAACTTTGAGTGCAGATGGACGAAGGTACTGGTGCTGCAGGTCCTGAAACTTTCAGTGATGCTCTAGTAACACTACACGCTTCGTAGCATTTGTACGCTGCTATGGGGCTTCAATGTCGTAGGAAAAATTATCAGGATGGACTTGGGAAGAACAGGAAAGACCGGGGTTACTCTGTGGAGGTATAAGATATGAGAGAAACGTGGCTAACTCAGCGTGAGCCACAGCTGTGCGTGGTTTGTTTACACTGGCAAGCATGTCTGGGCACGCTGACTGACTGCGGCTTCAGCACATGGAGAACAAAACATTTACTGCACTACTCAAACGTGCTAAAAACAAACTTAAGTGAAACTATGAACTGGGACGAGGAGGTTTTACTGTAACAATTCACTGGGGAAAAACAAAACTGGTGATGAACTGGGAATGTAACAGCAAGGGAAAGAAAAAATTTAACTGGGCAACACAAAAAAAACTGCACTGGCTGGAGATACGTAGACGCTGAGTAGTTGTAGACACAATGATGAGTCACGAGCTGCTTTAGACTGCGTGGGGGCTGAACTAAGCTGGCTTAGGGGCTAGGCCAACTGGGTTCCCACGTGGTTAAGCCAGGTAGAACTTCTTGGAGGAAACTGGGAAGAACACAACACACATGGACGGCGAGATGGACGTCGTTGCGTAGCAGAGAAGGCTGTAGAGAGGGCTGGTGTGTTTACACGCTGACTAGGGTATCAACCAACCCCAGAGCTGCCTCGTGGTCACGCATGGAGCCACACGAAGCCAACACCCTAAACGACCTCACCTCTACTTCTTGTAGCTGAGAAGGGCGTAGGGACGCTGTAGGAGGCAGGAGAATGGTGCTGGAGAGTGTTGAAGGGCTGTAGAGAGGGTGATGAGGTGAACACGTGACTGCTAAGGCTGGAGATGAGGCCGTGACGCCTATGTCCAGATTTTGTGGGAAAAATCTAGGACGAAGATCTATCTCAGGCCCCGGCAAGATGCTGGGAGTAACAGATAACTCTTTAGGCCAGCAGGTGTGTTGGATGACGACGGATGATGTTGACTGGCATCGACCGATGGTGTTGACGGGTGTCGACCCCTCCACCCTGAAAGAGGCTCACAATGCCGTTGACTCCGCTGTCACCACTGTTATTGCTGTTCTTGCTGCTGAACAGCGGTTTAGTGCCGATGAAGGTAGCGTAGGTAGCAATGATAAAGCCGTGGACTAGTTTGGCTTTAATTGGATAGGAGTGAGTACACAACGGGCAGTGTGAGGGAGTGACCACAAGCCAGTCCGTGGAGGGGGAGCACTTGTGCCTATCAAGTGGGTCGGCCTAGGAGTGAGAGTGAATGGGCTCAGCCTCCCACTGACCTGGGTGAGCCTACAGTGGGCAGCACCTAAATGCCGCGAAATATGAACTAGTCAGAGCAGATGGCTAGGCTGTGTGTTCTGACAGTACAGGCTGTCTACAGTACCTATTTAATGATAGGTGAACAGTGGCAGCAGGTACCTTCCTACTGATAGGTGAACAGTGGCAGCAGGTACCTACTTACTGATAGGTGAACAGTGACAGCAAGTACCTATTTAATGATAGG
This sequence comes from Cherax quadricarinatus, assembly GCF_038502225.1. Lineage (NCBI taxonomy): Eukaryota > Metazoa > Arthropoda > Malacostraca > Decapoda > Parastacidae > Cherax > Cherax quadricarinatus. Next base: position 6,288 of record NW_027197694.1, on the reverse strand, counting down.
TGAACAGTGGCAGTGGGTACCTGCTTAATAATTGGTGAATAATAGCAGCAAGTACCTACTTACTGATAAGTGAACACTGACAGCAGGTACCTACTTACTGATAAATGATCATTGGCAGCATGTACCTACTTACTTCTAGGTGAACACTTGCAGCAGGTACCTACTTACTGCTAGGTGAACACTTGCAGCAGGTACCTGCTTACTGCTAGGTGAACACTTGCAGCAGGTGCCTACTTACTGCTAGGTTAACACTTGCAGCAGGTACCTACTTACTGTTAGGTGAACACTTGCAGCAGGTACCTACTTACTGTTAGGTGAACACTTGCAGCAGGTACCTACTTCTAGGTGAACACTTGCATCAGGTACTTATTTAATGATAAGTGAACAGCAGCAGCAGGTACCTACTTACTGCTAGGTGAACAGTGGCAGCAGGTACCTACTTCTAGGTGAACACTTGCAGCAGGTACCTACTTACTGATAGGTGAACAGTGACAGCAGGTACCTACTTACTGCTAGGTGAACAGTGGCAGCAGGTACCTACTTACTGATAGGTGAACAGTGACAGCAGGTACCTATTAATGATAGGTGAACGGTGGCAGCAGGTACCAAATTTCTGATAGGTGAACAGTGACAGCAGGTACCTATTTAATGATAGGTGAACAGTGACAGCAGGTACATACTTAATGATAGATGAACAGTGGCAGCTGGTACCTACTTCTAGGTGAACAGTGGCAGCTGGTACCTACTTCTAGGTGAACAGTGGCAGCAGGTACCTATTTAATGATAGGTGAACAGTGGCAGCAGGTACCTATTTAATGATAGGTGACCAGTGGCAGCAGGTACCTACTTACTGATGGGTGAACAGTGTCAACAGGTACCTACTTACTGATCGGTGAACAGTGACTGCAGGTACCTATTTAATGATAGGTGAACAGTGGCAGTGGGTACCTACTTAATGATTGGCAAACAGTGACAGCAGGTACCTATTTAATGGTAGGCAAATAGTGGCAGCTGGTACCTAATTACTGATAGGTGAATAGTGAAAGCAGGTACCTATTTAATGATAGGTGAACAGTGGCAGCAGGTACCTACTTATTGCTAGGTGAACAGTGGCAGCAGGTACCTCCTTATTATTAACCCTTTGACTGTTTTGGTCGTATATATACGTCTTACGAGCCAGTGTTTCAGACGTATATATACTCAATAATTCTAGCGGCTTCAAATCAAGCGGAAGAAAGCTGGTAGGCCCACATGTGAGAGAATGGGTCTGTGTGGTCAGTGTGCACCACATAAAAAAATCCTGCAGCACACAGTGCGTAATGAGAAAAAAAAAACTGATCGCTTTTTTGGATTAAAACGGCGACTTTGAAGTGTATTTTCGTATAGTATTTATCAATGTATTTGCGTTTTCATGGTAGTAGGTGATAAAATGGAAAACATATTACAGAAATAGAGATGATTTTCATTACTTTGAAGATGAAAACGTCCTTGAAATTAAGCTCAAAGTAGCGGAAATGTTCGATTTTTACCAATGTTCAGGAGTAAACAAATCACACCACATGTCCAATACACGTCAACTGGGGAGTCTAATATTCTTTCACTAGTGCACTGATATTATTTATACCATTTTTACAATAATGCAGTAGTCTGCATAACAGTAAATTTTGTATTTTTTTGTATGAATAAAAAATCAAAATAGAAAGCAATAATAATAATAAGAGGGGCCTAGAGATGTGACTAATGAACAGAGGATATGTTATTTTAGTGCCAAAAATGTCTACCTTGTTTATTCTGGACCCTATTTTGAAATTGGCATCTTTTTTAGTTCACATGAAATTGGCCAAATTGCCAATTTCTGACCACAATATTGGGTAGTCCAAATTGGTAAATGGGAGGTTTCTTGTACTCAGCTGATAGATAAAATGGAGTTCTAAAGAAATAGCTATGAGTTTGGTCAACTGGCACAAAGGAATTGGCTGAAAATATGGCTCAAAGTCGGCGAAATCGCCGATATGCATATGTCGCCGAGACCGCTAACTTTGCGGGAGCGTAATTCCATGAGTTTTCGACCAAATTTCGAACTTTTGGTGTCATTACCATCGGGAAAAGATTCTCTATCATTTCATAAGAAAAAATAATTGTTTTTTCAAAAATTTAGCGACATAGAATGTCAGTTTCAGAAAGGGGCCTGAAACAGTCAAAGGGTTAAGGTTGATAATCTAAATGAATTTTTTATGACCAAGACTCAGAATTTTGTTAATTCAAGAATTTCTGATATCCTAACACCACAGGATTTTGAAAAGCAATAAATGGCATGCCTATGCACTCTGCCCCAGGCCCAGACTCTAGAATCTTCGTGTTTATGAGCTGCAAGAAACCCCTATTACATACCCTAAATATTCTATAGAGAGGCAACATGGACACTGGGGTCATCCCACAGTCACTAATAAAAACATGTAGTCCCATTCCACAAAGGTGGCAGTAAAGCAATTGCAAATAACTGACTGGTAGCACTAGCATCCCACATCATAAAAATCTTTGAAAGTGTGCTAAGAAGCAAGATCACCAGCCACTTGGATACCCAACAGTTGCACAACCCAGGGTAGCATGGGTTTAGAGCAGGTTATTCCTGCCTCTCACAGGTACTGGACCACTATGACATGGTCTTGGATCCACTGGAGGACAAACGAAATCCAAAGGTAGTATACACAGACTATGTGAAAGTCTGCGATAAGTGTGATCATGGTGTAAACTCACACAAAATGTGTGATAAAGGAATAACAGGAAAAGTGGGTAGATGAATCTATTCCTTCCTACTTTATGGTAGGTGAACAAGGGCAACAGGCACCTACTTGCTGGTAGGTGAACATGGCCAGAGTCACCTACTTACTGATCATGGTCAGCATGATTTGAATCCTCGTTTGGAAGGTGACATAGTTCCCTATGTGATGCCTTAGACCTCTAAGCCACAGATGCCTCAAAATGCTAGGCAACCTTCAAGAGGAAACTGGACAAGTATCTTCACCAGGTGCCAGATCAACCAGGCTGTGATGGATATGTGGGGCAGCAGGCCTCCAGCAGCAACAGTCTGGCTGACCAGGCAAGCACCAGACGAGCTTGGCCCATGGCTGGGCTCAGAGAGTAGAGAAACTCGCGAAACTCTTCAAAGGTACAAAGGTATAACCTGGTTACAAACCATGTTTCTTCCTAGCAGTGGGCACACCAGTGGGCCTCAGGCATGGTTTTTCGGCCATTTCATTCTCCTCCTGTACGTTCTGACCACAATGAACAATATTATTATTATTATTATTGTATTATTTCATTTTTATTTTACTGATGCTTTATTATCGGATTGGAGGGAGAGATTATGGAGGAGGTGAATGTATTCAGATATTTAGGAGTGGATGTGTCAGCAGATGGGTCTATTAAAGATGAGGTGAATCATAGAATTGATGAGGGAAAAAGGTGAGTGGTGCACTGAGGAGTCTGTGGAGACAAATAACTTTGTCCATGGAAGAAAAAATGGAATGTATGAGAGTATAGTTATACCAGTGCTCTTATGAGAGGTGAATGTTGCAACAAGGAGAAGGCTGGAGGCAGTGGAGATGTCGTGTCTGAGGGCAATGTGTGGTGTGAATATAATGCAGAGAATTTGTAGTTTGATAATTAGGAGGAGGTGCAGGATTTCCAAAACTATCATCCAGAGGGCTGAGGAGGGGTTATTGAGGTGGTTTAGACATGTAGAGAGCATGGAACAAAATAGAATGACTTCAAGAGTGTATTAATCTTTTGTGGAGGGAAGGCTTGACAGGGGCCAGCCTAAGGAAGGTTGGAGGGAGGGGGTAAAGGAAGTTTTGTGTGCAAGGGGCTTGGACTTCCAGCAAGCATGCATGAGCGTGTTAGATAGGAGCAAATGGAGACAAATTGTTTTCAGGACTTTATGTGCTGTTGGAGTGTGAACAAGGTTACATTTATGAAGGGATTCAGGGAAACCGGCAGGCCATACATGAGTCCTGAAGATGAGAAGTACAGTGTCTGCACTCTGAAGGAGGGGTGTTAATGTTGCAGTTTTATAACTGTAGTGTAAGCATGTGTCTGGCAAGACAGTGATGGAGTGAATGATGATGAAAGATTTTCTTTTTCAGGCCACCCTAACTTAGTGAGAAATGGCCAATGTGTTAATAAAAAAAATATTGTTAATTTCTTTTTTTTTTTTTTTGGAGGGGAGGGCTGTTTTTGGTTATGGATTTTTTTATGGGCTTTCACTGCTAGGAGGGTAAATGCTCTTAGTGGTAAGAAATATTGTGTCAAAAGACTTTTTTTTTTTTATATGAATGTCATTATAGTAGAAGTGTAACATTATTTTTAAAATTTTCATCATTTTACAAGCATCTTAAATCTGGTGTTTTTACTTTGCAGCTTATCACTATATGAGAAGGATCTCTGGTGGTGCCAACACACAGTACCACATAGCTCAAGTGGAAGAAAATCTGCATGTAGCGTCACCACTAACACAAGAAACATTATATACTTGTTTAGTGCCGACACTCGATGACACAAAGTTCATGTAAGTGGTAGAAGTTCTGCTTATAATGACTCCATGAAGTCTCAGAATATGCCCATGTCAGAAACGTTGTACAACCTCTCCTCACTTAATGATGGAGTTCTGTTTCTAAGACCACATCAGTAAATGAATGAGTTACTAAGCAAGGAGCATACAGTAGGGCCCCACTTATATGGCAGGTTAGGTTCCAGGCTACCACCGTAAAGCGGAAATCACCGTAAAGTGGAACACCCTTTTCTCCCCTTATAAATGCATATAAATACTAGATAACAAGTTTACACTAACATATATTAAGTTAGCAATAGAACTAGGCATCAAAAAACAATAAAAAAGTACAATACGCACATATTGCACTCATTACTTAACTTAAAATATTTATAGTCTTAATCTAGGGTGAGATGAGTAGTATTTATTGTAAGAAATCAAGTGTGGTATGTATGGTAGTCATCCGGGCTACCATACCAGGCCATTCCACCCACACATATAGTCTATGATATTTAAACAACCCAGAGCTATAAAATGCATGTGCAGTTCACTCATTACTTACCTTAAAATATTTGTAGTCTTAATGTAGGGTCAGGAGTGAGTAAACGTAATAAAACGAATAAATGAGAGAGAGAGAACGAGTGCATGAGAGATGACAGGCACAGAGTTACGTAAACAAACCAGGCAAATGTAAGTTTTGTAAACAAAGTGTACACGTCTGGTTTGTGTACAAGTTACATTGTGTTCAAGTTGTCTCTACATTGATATGGTAGAATAAATAAAGACGAACACTCCCATTCTCATGTAACACCATTTTTAGAAGAAATGACGCTCTGAGTGAAGGCAATGGAAATAAGTCAATGTCTAACTTTTTTGGGTTATCCTAGGTTCTCTACACATATGCTGTTATGTATGATAATCTATGTAACTGTATTTGTGTATACCTGAATATACAGTACTTACATACGAAAGGAATAATTTTCTTCAGTTACCCCCAGTAACACATTTTCTCTTGTGTAGACTAGAGAAAATGTTATTCTTGCCATCACTTGTACAAGTTATCTGGCTACCACATCTCATATTTATGTTTATTTATTCTATTGTGGGGTGTGTATATCATCTTTATATGTTATGTATCGTGTTTATTATATAATTTTGAAAAAATATCATGGATGGATTAATGAAAATGTATATATTAACGTAATATACGACATTTACCTGGAGTTTACCTGGAGAGAGTTCCGGGGGTCAACGCCCCCGCGGCCCGGTCTGTGACCAGGCCTCCTGGTGGATCAGAGCCTGATCAACCAGGCTGTTGCTGCTGGCTGCACACAAACCAACGTACGAGCCACAGCCCGGCTGATCAGGAACTGACTTTAGGTGCTTGTCCAGTGCCAGCTTGAAGACTGCCAGGGGTCTGTTGGTAATCCCCCTTATGTATGCTGGGAGGCAGTTGAACAGTCTCGGGCCCCTGACACTTATTGTATGGTCTCTTAACGTGCTAGTGACACCCCTGCTTTTCATTGGGGGGATGGTGCATCGTCTGCCAAGTCTTTTGCTTTCGTAGTGAGTGATTTTCGTGTGCAAGTTCGGTACTAGTCCCTCTAGGATTTTCCAGGTGTATATAATCATGTATCTCTCCCTCCTGCGTTCCAGGGAATACAGGTTTAGGAACCTCAAGCGCTCCCAGTAATTGAGGTGTTTTATCTCCGTTATGCACGCCGTGAAAGTTCTCTGTA
>NW_027197693.1:0-55000 GCF_038502225.1 Cherax quadricarinatus | reverse complement strand
TGCACTATACAACAGTGTCTCCCACACTGTGCACTATACAACAGTGTCTCCCACACTGTGCACTACTCAACAGTGTCTCCCACACTGTGCACTACACAACAGTGTCTCCCACACTGTGCACTACACAACAGTGTCTCCCACACTGTGCACTACTCAACAGTGTCTCCCTCACTGTGCACTACACAACAGTGTCTCCCACACTGTGCACTACTCAACAGTGTCTCCCACACTGTGCACTACACAACAGTGTCTCCCACACTGTGCACTACACAACAGTGTCTCCAACACTGTGCACTACTCAACAGTGTCTCCTACGCTGTGCACTACTCAACAGTGTGTCCCACACTGTGCACTACACAACAGTTTCTCCCACACTGTGCACTACACAACAGTGTCTCCCACACTGTGCACTACACAACAGTGTCTCCGACACTGTGCTCTACACAACAGTGTCTCCCACACTGTGCACTACACAACAGTGTCTCCCACACTGTGCACTACACAACAGTGTCTCCGACACTGTGCTCTACACAACAGTGTCTCCCACACTGTGCACTATGCAACAGTGTCTCCCACACTGTGCACTACACAACAGTGTCTCCCACACTGTGCACTACACAACAGTGTCTCCAACACCGTGCACTACACATCAGTGCCTCCCAAAATGTGCACTACACAACAGTGTCTCCCACACTGTGCACTACACAACAGTGTCTCCCACACTGTGCACTACACAACAGTGTCTCCAACACTGTGCACTACACATCAGTGTCTCCCAAACTGTGCACTACACAACAGTGTCTCCCACACTGTGCACTACACAACAGTGTCTCCCACACTGTGCACTACACAACAGTGTCTCCCACACTGTGCACTACTCAACAGTGTCTCCCACACTGTGCACTACACAATAGTGTCTCCCACACTGTGCACTACACAACAGTGTCTCCCACACTGTGCACTACACAACAGTGTCTCCCACACTGTGCACTACGCAACAGTGTCTCCCACACTGTGCACTACACAACAGTGTCTCCCACACTGTGCACTACGTAACAGTGTCTCCCACACTGTGCACTACACAACAGTGTCTCCCACACTGTGCACTACACAACAGTGTCTCCAACACTGTGCACTACACATCAGTGTCTCCCAAACTGTGCACTACACAACAGTGTCTCCCACACTGTGCACTACACAACAGTGTCTCCCACACTGTGCACTACACAACAGTGTCTCCCACACTGTGCACTATACAACAGTGTCTCCAACACTGTGCACTACACATCAGTGTCTCCCACACTGTGCACTACACAACAGTGTCTCCCACACTGTGCACTACACAACAGTGTCTCCCACACTGTGCACTACACAACAGTGTCTCCCACACTGTGCACTACACAACAGTGTCTCCCACACTGTGCACTACACAACAGTGTCTCCCACACTGTGCACTACACAACAGTGTCTCCCACACTGTGCACTACACAACAGTGTCTCCCACACTGTGCACTACACAACAGTGTCTCCCACACTGTGCACTACACAACAGTGTCTCCCACACTGTGCACTACACAACAGTGTCTCCCACACTGTGCACTACACAACAGTGTCTCCCACACTGTGCACTACACAACAGTGTCTCCCACACTGTGCACTACACAACAGTGTCTCCCACACTGTGCACTACACAACAGTGTCTCCCACACTGTGCACTACACAACAGTGTCTCCCACACTGTGCACTACACAACAGTGTCTCCCACACTGTGCACTACACAACAGTGTCTCCCACACTGTGCACTACACAACAGTGTCTCCCACACTGTGCACTACACAACAGTGTCTCCCACACTGTGCACTACACAACAGTGTCTCCCACACTGTGCACTACACAACAGTGTCTCCCACACTGTGCACTACACAACAGTGTCTCCCACACTGTGCACTACACAACAATGTCTCCCACACACTATGCAACAGTGTCTCCCACACTGTGCACTACACAACTGTGTCTCCCACACTGTGCACTACGCAACAGTGTCTCCCACACTGTAATCTACACAACAGTGTCTCCCACACTGTGCACTACACAACAGTGTCTCCCACACTGTGCACTACACAACAGTGTCTCCCACACTGTGCACTACGCAACAGTGTCTCCCACACTGTGCACTACACAACAGTGTCTCCCACACTGTGCACTACACAACAGTGTCTCCCACACTGTGCACTACACAACAGTGTCTCCCACACTGTGCACTACGCAACAGTGTCTCCCACACTGTGCACTACACAACAGTGTCTCCCACACTGTGCACTACACAACAGTGTCTCCCACACTGTGCACTACGCAACAGTGTCTCCCACACTGTGCACTACACAACAGTGTCTCCCACACTGTGCACTACGCAACAGTGTCTCCCACACTGTGCACTACGCAACAGTGTCTCCCACTGTGCACTACGTGTCTCCCACACTGTGCACTACACAACAGTGTCTCCCACACTGTGCACTACACAACAGTGTCTCTCACACTGTGCACTACACAACAGTGTCTCCCACACTGTGCACTATGCAACAGTGTCTCCCACACTGTGCACTACACAACAGTGTCTCCCACACTGTGCACTACGCAACAGTGTCTCCCACACTGTGCACTACACAACAGTGTCTCCCACACTGTGCACTACGCAACAGTGTCTCCCACACTGTGCACTACACAACAGTGTCTCCCACACTGTGCACTACACAACAGTGTCTCCCACACTGTGCACTACACAACAGTGTCTCCCACACTGTGCACTACACAACAGTGTCTCCCACACTGTGCACTACACAACAGTGTCTCCCACACTGTGCACTACACAACAGTGTCTCCCACACTGTGCACTACGCAACAGTGTCTCCCACACTGTGCACTACACAACAGTGTCTCCCACACTGTGCACTACACAACAGTGTCTCCCACACTGTGCACTACACAACAGTGTCTCCCACACTGTGCACTACACAACAGTGTCTCCCACACTGTGCACTACACAACAGTGTCTCCCACACTGTGCACTACACAACAGTGTCTCCCACACTGTGCACTACACAACAGTGTCTCCCACACTGTGCACTACGCAACAGTGTCTCCCACACTGTGCACTACACAACAGTGTCTCCCACACTGTGCACTACACAACAGTGTCTCCCACACTGTGCACTACACAACAGTGTCTCCCACACTGTGCACTACACAACAGTGTCTCCCACACTGTGCACTACGCAACAGTGTCTCCCACACTGTGCACTACACAACAGTGTCTCCCACACTGTGCACTACACAACAGTGTCTCCCACACTGTGCACTACACAACAGTGTCTCCCACACTGTGCACTACACAACAGTGTCTCCCACACTGTGCACTACACAACAGTGTCTCCCACACTGTGCACTACACAACAGTGTCTCCCACACTGTGCACTACACAACAGTGTCTCCCACACTGTGCACTACACAACAGTGTCTCCCACACTGTGCACTACACAACAGTGTCTCCCACACTGTGCACTACACAACAGTGTCTCCCACACTGTGCACTACACAACAGTGTCTCCCACACTGTGCACTACACAAGAGACTCTCCCACACTGTGCACTACTACAACAGTGTCTCCCACACTGTGCACTACACAACAGTGTCTCCCACACTGTGTCACACACTGCACTACACACAGTGTCTCCCACACTGAGCACTACACAACAGTGTCTCCCACACTGTGCACTACACAACAGTGTCTCCCACACTGTGCACTACACAACAGTGTCTCCCACACTGTGCACTACACAACAGTGTCTCCCACACTGTGCACTACACAACAGTGTCTCCCACACGGTGCACTCCACAGTGTCTCCCACAGTGTACTCCCCACACTGTGCACTACACAACAGTGTCTCCCACACTGTGCACTACACAACAGTGTCTCCCACACTGTGCACTACACAACAGTGTCTCCCACACTGTGCACTACACAACAGTGTCTCCCACACTGTGCACTACACAACAGTGTCTCCCACACTGTGCACTACACAACAGTGTCTCCCACACTGTGCACTACACAACAGTGTCTCCCACACTGTGCACTACACAACAGTGTCTCCCACACTGTGCACTACACAACAGTGTCTCCCACACTGTGCACTACACAACAGTGTCTCCCACACTGTGCACTACACAACAGTGTCTCCCACACTGTGCACTACACAACAGTGTCTCCCACACTGTGCACTACACAACAGTGTCTCCCACACTGTGCACTACACAACAGTGTCTCCCACACTGTGCACTACACAACAGTGTCTCCCACACTGTGCACTACACAACAGTGTCTCCCACACTGTGCACTACACAACAGTGTCTCCCACACTGTGCAACAGTGTCTCCCACACTGTGCACTACACAACAGTGTCTCCCACACTGTGCACTACACAACAGTGTCTCCCACACTGTGCACTACGCAACAGTGTCTCCCACACTGTGCACTACACAACAGTGTCTCCCACACTGTGCACTAAACAACAGTGTCTCCCACACTGTGCACTACACAACAGTGTCTCCCACACTGTGCACTACACAACAGTGTCTCCCACACTGTGCACTACACAACAGTGTTTCACACACTGTGCACTACACAACAGTGTTTCACACACTGTGCACTACACAACAGTGTTTCACACACTGTGCACTACACAACAGTGTCTCCCACACTGTGCACTACACAACAGTGTCTCCCACACTGTGCACTACACAACAGTGTCTCCCACACTGTGCACTACACAACAGTGTCTCCCACACTGTGCACTACACAACAGTGTCTCCCACACTGTGCACTACACAACAGTGTCTCCCACAGTTGTGCACTACACACCAGTGTCTCCCACACTGTGCACTACACAACAGTGTCTCCCACACTGTGCACTACACAACAGTGTCTCCCACACTGTGCACTACACAACAGTGTCTCCCACACTGTGCACTACACAACAGTGTCTCCCACAGTGCACTACACAACAGTGTCTCCACACTGTGCACTACACAACAGTGTCTCCCACACTGTGCACTACACAACAGTGTCTCCCACACTGTGCACTACACAACAGTGTCTCCCACACTGTGCACTACACAACAGTGTCTCCCACACTGTGCACTACACAACAGTGTCTCCCACACTGTGCACTACACAACAGTGTCTCCCACACTGTGCACTACACAACAGTGTCTCCCACACTGTGCACTACAACAGTGTCTCCCACACTGTGCACTACACAACAGTGTCTCCCACACTGTGCACTACACAACAGTGTCTCCCACACTGTGCACTACACAACAGTGTCTCCCACACTGTGCACTACACAACAGTGTCTCCCACACTGTGCACTACACAACAGTGTCTCCCACACTGTGCACTACACAACAGTGTCTCCCACACTGTGCACTACACAACAGTGTCTCCCACACTGTGCACTACACAACAGTGTCTCCCACACTGTGCACTACACAACAGTGTCAACAGTGTCTCCCACACTGTGCACTACACAACAGTGTCTCCCACACTGTGCACTACACAACAGTGTCTCCCACACTGTGCACTACACAACAGTGTCTCCCACACTGTGCACTACACAACAGTGTCTCCCACACTGTGCACTACGCAACAGTGTCTCCCACACTGTGCACTACACAACAGTGTCTCCCACACTGTGCACTACACAACAGTGTCTCCCACACTGTGCACTACAACAACAGTGTCTCCCACACTGTGCACTACACAACAGTGTCACTACACAACAGTGTCTCCCACACTGTGCACTACACACTGTGCACTACACAACAGTGTCTCCCACACTGTGCACTACACAACAGTGTCTCCCACACTGTGCACTACACAACAGTGTCTCCCACACTGTGCACTACACAACAGTGTCTCCCACACTGTGCACTACACAACAGTGTCTCCCACACTGTGCACTACACAACAGTGTCTCCCACACTGTGCACTACACAACAGTGTCTCCCACACTGTGCACTACACAACAGTGTCTCCCACACTGTGCACTACACAACAGTGTCTCCCACACTGTGCACTACGCAACAGTGTCTCCCACACTGTGCACTACACAACAGTGTCTCCCACACTGTGCACTACACAACAGTGTCTCCCACACTGTGCACTACACAACAGTGTCTCCCACACTGTGCACTACACAACAGTGTCTCCCACACTGTGCACTACACAACAGTGTCTCCCACACTGTGCACTACACAACAGTGTCTCCCACACTGTGCACTACACAACAGTGTCTCCCACACTGTGCACTACACAACAGTGTCTCCCACACTGTGCACTACACAACAGTGTCTCCCACACTGTGCACTACACAACAGTGTCTCCCACACTGTGCACTACACAACAGTGTCTCCCACACTGTGCACTACACAACAGTGTCTCCCACACTGTGCACTACACAACAGTGTCTCCCACACTGTGCACTACACAACAGTGTCTCCCACACTGTACACTACACAACAGTGTCTCCCACACTGTGCACTACACAACAGTGTCTCCCACACTGTGCACTACACAACAGTGTCTCCCACACTGTGCACTACACAACAGTGTCTCCCACACTGTGCACTACGCAACAGTGTCTCCCACACTGTGCACTACACAACAGTGTCTCCCACACTGTGCACTACACAACAATGTCTCCCACACTTTGCACTATGCAACAGTGTCTCCCACACTGTGCACTACACAACTGTGTCTCCCACACTGTGCACTACGCAACAGTGTCTCCCACACTGTAATCTACACAACAGTGTCTCCCACACTGTGCACTACACAACAGTGTCTCCCACACTGTGCACTACGCAACAGTGTCTCCCACACTGTGCACTACGCAACAGTGTCTCCCACACTGTGCACTACACAACAGTGTCTCCCACACTGTGCACTACACAACAGTGTCTCCCACACTGTGCACTACACAACAGTGTCTCCCACACTGTGCACTACGCAACAGTGTCTCCCACACTGTGCACTACACAACAGTGTCTCCCACACTGTGCACTACACAACAGTGTCTCCCACACTGTGCACTACGCAACAGTGTCTCCCACACTGTGCACTACACAACAGTATCTCCCACACTGTGCACTACGCAACAGTGTCTCCCACACTGTGCACTACAGAACAGTGTCTCCCACACTGTGCACTACGCAACAGTGTCTCCCACACTGTGCACTACACAACAGTGTCTCCCACACTGTGCACTACACAACAGTGTCTCCCACACTGTGCACTACGCAACAGTGTCTCCCACACTGTGCACTACACAACAGTGTCTCCCACACTGTGCACTACGCAACAGTGTCTCCCACACTGTGCACTACACAACAGTGTCTCCCAAACTGTGCACTACGCAACAGTGTCTCCCACACTGTGCACTACACAACAGTGTCTCCCACACTGTGCACTACACAACAGTGTCTCCCACACTGTGCACTACACAACAGTGTCTCCCACACTGTGCACTACGCAACAGTGTCTCCCACACTGTGCACTACGCAACAGTGTCTCCCACACTGTGCACTACACAACAGTGTCTCCCACACTGTGCACTACGCAACAGTGTCTCCCACACTGAGCACTACGCAACAGTGTCTCCCACACTGTGCACTACACAACAGTGTCTCCCACACTGTGCACTACACAACAGTGTCTCCCACACTATGCGCTACACAACAGTGTCTCCCACACTGTGCACTACCCAACAGTGTCTCCCACACTGTGCACTACACAACAGTGTCTCCCACACTGTGCACTACACACCAGTGTCTCCCACACTGTGCACTACACAACAGTGTCTCCCACATTGTGCACTACACAACAGTGTCTCCCACATTGTGCACTACACAACAGTGTCTCCCACACTGTGCACTACACAACAGTGTCTCCCACACTGTGCACTACACAACAGTGTCTCCCACACTGTGCACTACGCAACAGTGTCTCCCACACTGTGCACTACACAACAGTGTCTCCCACACTGTGCACTACACAGTGTCTCCCGCACTGTGCACTACACAACAGTGTCTCCCACACTGTGCACTACACAATAGTGTCTCCCACACTGTGCACTACGCAACAGTGTCTCCCACACTGTGCACTACACAACAGTGTCTCCCACACTGTGCACTACACAACAGTGTCTCCCACACTGTGCACTACGCAACAGTGTCTCCCACACTGTGCACTACACAACAGTGTCTCCCACACTGTGCACTACACAATAGTGTCTCCCACACTGTGCACTACGCAACAGTGTCTCCCACACTGTGCACTACACAACAGTGTCTCCCACTGTGCACTACGCAACAGTGTCTCCCACACTGTGCACTACACAACAGTGTCTCTCACACTGTGCACTACACAACAGTGTCTCCCACTGTGCACTACGCAACAGTGTCTCCCACACTGTGCACTACACAACAGTGTCTCACACACTGTGCACTACACAACAGTGTCTCCCACACTGTGCACTACACAACAGTGTCTCCCACACGGTGCGCTACACAACAGTGTCTCCCACACTGTGCACTACACAACAGTGTCTCCCACACTGTGCACTACACATCAGTGTCTCCCAAACTGTGCACTACACAACAGTGTCTCCCACACTGTGCACTACACAACAGTGTCTCCCACACTGTGCACTACGCAACAGTGTCTCCCACACTGTGCACTACACAACAGTGTCTCCCACACTGTGCACTACACAACAGTGTCTCCCACACTGTGCACTACACAACAGTGTCTCCCACACTGTGCACTACACAACAGTGTCTCCCACACTGTGCACTACACAACAGTGTCTCCCACACTGTGCACTACACAACAGTGTCTCCCACACTGTGCACTACACAACAGTGTCTCCCACACTGTGCACTACACAACAGTGTCTCCCACACTGTGCACTACACAACAGTGTCTCCCACACTGTGCACTACACAACAGTGTCTCCCACACTGTGCACTACGCAACAGTGTCTCCCACACTGTGCACTACACAACAGTGTCTCCCACACTGTGCACTACACAACAGTGTCTCCCACACTGTGCACTACACAACAGTGTCTCCCACACTGTGCACTACACAACAGTGTCTCCCACACTGTGCACTACACAACAGTGTCTCCCACACTGTGCACTACACAACAGTGTCTCCCACACTGTGCACTACACAACAGTGTCTCCCACACTGTGCACTACGCAACAGTGTCTCCCACACTGTGCACTACACAACAGTGTCTCCCACACTGTGCGCTACACAACAGTGTCTCCCACACTGTGCAATATGCAACAGTGTCTCCCACACTGTGCACTACACAACAGTGTCTCCCACACTGTGCACTACGCAACAGTGTCTCCCACACTTTGCACTACACAACAGTGTCTCCCACACTGTGCACTACACAACAGTGTCTCCCACACTGTGCACTACGCAACAGTGTCTCCCACACTGTGCACTACGCAACAGTGTCTCCCACACTGTGCACTACACAACAGTGTCTCCCACACTGTGCACTACGCAACAGTGTCTCCCACACTGAGCACTACGCAACAGTGTCTCCCACACTGTGCACTACACAACAGTGTCTCCCACACTGTGCACTACACAACTGTGTCTCCCACACTGTGCACTACACAACAGTGCCTCCCACACTGTGCACTACCCAACAGTGTCTCCCACACTGTGCACTACACAACAGTGTCTCCCACACTGTGCACTACACAACAGTGTCTCCCACACTGTGCACTACACAACAGTGTCTCCCACATTGTGCACTACACAACAGTGTCTCCCACATTGTGCACTACACAACAGTGTCTCCCACACTGTGCACTACACAACAGTGTCTCCCACACTGTGCACTACACAACAGTGTCTCCCACACTGTGCACTACGCAACAGTGTCTCCCACACTGTGCACTACACAACAGTGTCTCCCACACTGTGCACTACACAACAGTGTCTCCCACACTGTGCACTACGCAACAGTGTCTCCCACACTGTGCACTACACAACAGTGTCTCCCACACTGTGCACTACGCAACAGTGTCTCCCACACTGTGCACTGCACAACAGTGTCTCCCACACTGTGCACTACACAACAGTGTCTCCCACACTGTGCACTACACAACAGTGTCTCCCACACTGTGCACTACGCAACAGTGTCTCCCACACTGTGCACTACACAACAGTGTCTCCCACACTGTGCACTACACAACAGTGTCTCCCACACTGTGCACTACACAACAGTGTCTCCCACACTGTGCACTACACAACAGTGTCTCCCACACTGTGCACTACACAACAGTGTCTCCCACACTGTGCACTACACAACAGTGTCTCCCACACTGTGCACTACGCAACAGTGTCTCCCACACTGTGCACTACACAACAGTGTCTCCCACACTGTGCACTACACAACAGTGTCTCCCACACTGTGCACTACGCAACAGTGTCTCCCACACTGTGCACTACACAACAGTGTCTCCCACACTGTGCACTGCGCAACAGTGTCTCCCACACTGTGCACTACACAACAGTGTCTCCCACACTGTGCACTACACAACTGTGTCTCCCACACTGTGCAATACGCAACAGTGTCTCCCACACTGTGCACTACACAACAGTGTCTCCCACACTGTGCACTACACAACAGTGTCTCCCACACTGTGCACTACACAACAGTGTCTCCCACACGGTGCGCTACACAACAGTGTCTCCCACACTGTGCACTACACAACAGTGTCTCCCACACTGTGCACTACACATCAATGTCTCCCAAACTGTGCACTACACAACAGTGTCTCCCACACTGTGCACTACACAACAGTGTCTCCCACACTGTGCACTACGCAACAGTGTCTCCCACACTGTGCACTACACAACAGTGTCTCCCACACTGTGCACTACACAACAGTGTCTCCCACACTGTGCACTACACAACAGTGTCTCCCACACTGTGCACTACACAACAGTGTCTCCCACACTGTGCACTACACAACAGTGTCTCCCACACTGTGCACTACACAACAGTGTCTCCCACACTGTGCACTATACAACAGTGTCTCCCACACTGTGCACTACACAACAGTGTCTCCCACACTGTGCACTACACAACAGTGTCTCCCACACTGTGCACTACACAACAGTGTCTCCCACACTGTGCACTACACAACAGTGTCTCCCACACTGTGCACTACACAACAGTGTCTCCCACACTGTGCACTACACAACAGTGTCTCCCACACTGTGCACTACACAACAGTGTCTCCCACACTGTGCACTACGCAACAGTGTCTCCCACACTGTGCACTACACAACAGTGTCTCCCACACTGTGCACTACGCAACAGTGTCTCCCGCACTGTGCACTACACAACAGTGTCTTCCACACTGTGCACTACACAACAGTGTCTCCCACACTGTGCACTACACAACAGTGTCTCCCACACTGTGCACTACGCAACAGTGTCTCCCACACTGTGCACTACACAACAGTGTCTCCCACACTGTGCACTACACAACAGTGTCTCCCACACTGTGCACTACACAACAGTGTCTCCCACACTGTGCACTACACAACAGTGTCTCCCACACTGTGCACTACACAACAGTGTCTCCCACACTGTGCACTACACAACAGTGTCTCCCACACTGTGCACTACGCAACAGTGTCTCCCACACTGTGCACTACACAACAGTGTCTCCCACACTGTGCACTACACAACAGTGTCTCC
Organism: Cherax quadricarinatus; assembly: GCF_038502225.1. Lineage (NCBI taxonomy): Eukaryota > Metazoa > Arthropoda > Malacostraca > Decapoda > Parastacidae > Cherax > Cherax quadricarinatus. The sequence continues at coordinate 43,145 of NW_027197693.1, read as the reverse complement.
CACACTGTGCACTACGCAACAGTGTCTCCCACACTGTGCACTACACAACAGTGTCTCCCACACTGTGCACTACGCAACAGTGTCTCCCACACTGTGCACTACACAACAGTGTCTCCCACACTGTGCACTACACAACTGTGTCTCCCACACTGTGCACTACGCAACAGTGTCTCCCACACTGTGCACTACACAACAGTGTCTCCCACACTGTGCACTACACAACAGTGTCTCCCACACTGTGCACTACACAACAGTGTCTCCCACACGGTGCGCTACACAACAGTGTCTCCCACACTGTGCACTACACAACAGTGTCTCCCACACTGTGCACTACACATCAATGTCTCCCAAACTGTGCACTACACAACAGTGTCTCCCACACTGTGCACTACACAACAGTGTCTCCCACACTGTGCACTACGCAACAGTGTCTCCCACACGGTGCACTACACAACAGTGTCTCCCACACTGTGCACTACACAACAGTGTCTCCCACACTGTGCACTACACAACAGTGTCTCCCACACTGTGCACTACACAACAGTGTCTCCCACACTGTGCACTACACAACAGTGTCTCCCACACTGTGCACTACACAACAGTGTCTCCCACACTGTGCACTATACAACAGTGTCTCCCACACTGTGCACTACACAACAGTGTCTCCCACACTGTGCACTACACAACAGTGTCTCCCACACTGTGCACTGCACAACAGTGTCTCCCACACTGTGCACTACACAACAGTGTCTCCCACACTGTGCACTACACAACAGTGTCTCCCACACTGTGCACTACACAACAGTGTCTCCCACACTGTGCACTACACAACAGTGTCTCCCACACTGTGCACTACACAACAGTGTCTCCCACACTGTGCAATACACAACAGTGTCTCCCACACTGTGCACTACACAACAGTGTCTCCCACACTGTGCTCTACACAACAGTGTTTCACACACTGTGCACTACACAACAGTGTCTCCCACACTGTGCACTACACAACAGTGTCTCCCACACTGTGCACTACACAACAGTGTCTCCCGCACTGTGCAATACACAAGAGTGTCTCCCACACTGTGCACTACACAACAGTGTCTCCCACACTGTGCTCTACACAACAGTGTCTCCCACACTGTGCACTACACAACAGTGTCTCCCACACTGTGCACTACACAACAGTGTCTCCCACACTGTGCACTACACAACAGTGTCTCCAACACTGTGCACTACACAACAGTGTCTCCCACACTGTGCACTACACAACAGTGTCTCCCACACTGTGCACTATACAACAGTGTCTCCCACACTGTGCACTACACAACAGTGTCTCCCACACTGTGCAATACACAACAGTGTCTCCCACACTGTGCAATACACAACAGTGTCTCCCACACTGTGCACTACACAACAGTGTCTCCCACACTGTGCAATACACAACAGTGTCTCCCACACTGTGCACTACACAACAGTGTCTCCCACACTGTGCACTACACAACAGTGTCTCCCACACTGTGCACTACACAACAGTGTCTCCCACACTGTGCAATACACAACAGTGTCTCCCACACTGTGCAATACACAACAGTGTCTCCCACACTGTGCACTACACAACAGTGTCTCCCACACTGTGCAATACACAACAGTGTCTCCCACACTGTGCACTACACAACAGTGTCTCCCACACTGTGCACTACACAACAGTGTCTCCCACACTGTGCACTACACAACAGTGTCTCCCACACTGTGCAATACACAACAGTGTCTCCCACACTGTGCAATACACAACAGTGTCTCCCACACTGTGCACTACACAACAGTGTCTCCCACACTGTGCAATACACAACAGTGTCTCCCACACTGTGCACTACACAACAGTGTCTCCCACACTGTGCACTACACAACAGTGTCTCCCACACTGTGCACTACACAACAGTGTCTCCCACACTGTGCAATACACAACAGTGTCTCCCACACTGTGCAATACACAACAGTGTCTCCCACACTGTGCAATACACAACAGTGTCTCCCACACTGTGCAATACACAACTGTGTCTCCCACACTGTGCACTACACAACAGTGTCTCCCACACTGTGCAATACACAACAGTGTCTCCCACACTGTGCACTACACAACAGTGTCTCCCACACTGTGCACTACACAACAGTGTCTCCCACACTGTGCACTACACAACAGTGTCTCCCACACTGTGCACTACACAACAGTGTCTCCCACACTGTGCAATACACAACAGTGTCTCCCACACTGTGCAATACACAACTGTGTCTCCCACACTGTGCTCTACACAACAGTGTCTGTCACACTGGTATTCATGTCTCTTGCATCAATCAACATTCCAAACACATTCCTTAACATCTCCCAGAATCCATATTTTTTATATGTGCTTTCCTCAAATTAATAATATTAATCGAAATGAACCTACCCATAATACATACCTAAAATCAGTAACTCTCAGGAAATAATCTCGACCATCATAATAGTCTCAATCTGACCACCAAAAAAATTTCGACAGCCAATCCAGCAACCTGGTTCATTGTCTCATTGTTACTGTCTCCAGTACTGCTTTTTCTTTCCTTTTTTTTTTTTTTTGCAATGATTTCTTGCTCTAATACACATTTGAATTCCTAGTGCCATAAGTTTTGTTCTTTGCAAAAAGTATTTCTTTTGTATTTTAACTATTGTTAAATAGTGTTCGTCATAAATATATTTTATAACTAACACTGTGTGCGGCTTTGATCTGTTTCACTAGCACCGGCTGCAGCCTAAGTTAGACTAGCACCGGCTGCAGCCTAAGTTAGACTAGCACCGGCTGCAGCCTAAGTTAGACTAGCACCGGCTGCAGCCTAAGTTAGACTAGCACCGGCTGCAGCCTAAGTTAGACTAGCGTAGAGATAGCAGACTAATTATTTTGTTATACTTGTGTGTTTACAGCGAGAAAATGCAGATAAATGTTTCAACCTGTTATACAGACGTAACTTTTGTACAATACTTCAGTAGCTACAACAGTCTTTATGTTTCCTCTAACAAGACTTAAGTTACTATGGTTCAGTATCTATGGTAGTTTTATAGGTTTCATTCCAGCGGGACTGAAGTCACTTTAGTTCAGTAGTTACGGAAGTTTCAGAGGCACAGGTGCAACTCTTGGGTATCTTTATTGAGGAAACGTTTCGCCACACAGTGGCTTCATCAGTCCATACAAAGGAGAATCTTGAAGAACAGGAGGAGAATGAGGTAATCAGTCCCTCAACCTTGAATCGATGTGGTCAGTCCATCAATCTTGAATAGAATACGGCATACGTGCTGAGAAGGAGCTTATAAACCGTTGGCAGGAGAGGTACAGAAGTCATAGGTCGTGTAACATTTGTTCAATGTTGAAGTAGGTCGTGCCCAAGAATTAGGCAAGCGAAGAATTCCCAAGTATTAAGATCCCAAGAAGTTGCAGTGTCTGACAGGTTTGTAGATGAATGGTTCAGAGAACCGACATGTTGATAAATTAGACACAGGTGCAACTCTTGGGTATCTTTATTGACCTATGACTTTTGCACCTCTCCTGCCAACGGTTTATAAGCTCCTTCTCAGCACGTATGCCGTATTCTATTCAAGATTGATGGACTGACCACATCGACTCAAGGTTGAGGGACTGATTACCTCATTCTCCTCCTGTTCTTCAAGATTCTCCTTTGTATGGACTGATGAAGCCACTGTGTGGCGAAACGTTTCCTCAATAAAGATACCCAAGAGTTGCACCTGTGTCTAATTTATCAACATGTCGGTTCTCTGAACCATTCATCTACAAAGTTTCAGAGTTATTCTGAAAGTCATTATACGTTATTCGTTTAATAGATACTTTAGTATTAAAGACATCTTGCCAACTAAGTTAGTCTCTGTGGTTACAATATCTTTAACAGATTCAACAGCATAATTATGTAACCTTTCTGTATTTAAAAGACCTTCATACTGAGATAAGTTTTAATGACAGAAAATTCATTGACCATCACAAACATAAAACAATAACTCACCCAAAAAAATACAAATTCCTGAGACCTGATTTAGTGACAACGATAATTTTGTCAGAGCATCTTACAGGCTGTCCGACACGTCTCATTGTTAATGTCTCAGATAAACTTCCATTAATGAATATCATCTAATGTATAAGTACAGTGCTAGTCACGGCATTATGCCGGCCCTCCCCCACACACCTACCAAAATACAAAGATTATAATATATATGCACACTTTCTGATTTTTTACGTATAATCACGTCCCTCAGCCGTGTACGAAGACTCTTACACAAATTCTTGAGGGTTTGGGGAGGTATATTATTCCATGCCTCATGTACAGCAGCCTCCAGCTACGGGTTTGGCACGCGTGCCAAACCCGGCACGCCAACGACTCTGGTCCCATCTCAAAAAAAAAAAACGACATTTATCACGTATCCGTTCCAAGAAAAGCGGGGAAATAGTCCGTCAATTCGAAAGATCATTCCACCATTTTTCGTGAAATTGTGTAGATAACATTAATCAGGTGCTAGTTTACATGGTTTAATTTCAGTTTAAGGTTCATCGTGCAGTTCGTACTACTAACCACAACACCGGTTTTCCCTCTTATTTTAAGAACATAAGAACATAAGAAAGGAGGAACACTGCAGCAGGCCTGTTGGCCCATACTAGGCAGGTCCTTTACATTTCATCCCACTAACAAACATTTGACCTACCCAATTCTCAATGCTACCCAAGAAATAAGCTCTGATGTGCAAGTCCCACTCAAATCCAACCCCTCCCACTCATGTATTTATCCAACCTAAATTTGAAACTACCCAAAGTCCTAGCCTCAATAACCCAACTAGGTAGACTGTTCCATTCATCTACTACTCTATTTCCAATATATACGGTTAATATATGTATATCACTATTATAAATTCTATTTGCATCCTGCCCTTCACAGATTGTACAGGATGACGACCACCGGCCAAGAAACAATGTTATTCAAATGAAGAAGATATTAGAGATTTTGAGAATACTGGACTGAAAAAACTGTCATGATTAAGAAAGATAATAAAGTATTATGCATTTTCTGTTCTGAATCAGTTCCCCTCAAGGAAGGTTCCTTGATGTTGGTGAGGGGCTCTTGATTTAGGGAATTAGATCTATGCTCCAGTTCCCCGAATTAAGCCTGAATGCCTTCCACATCCCCCTTCCCCCAGGCGCTGTATAATCCTCCGGGTTTAGCGCTTCCCCCTTGATTATAATAAATAATCTGAATCAGTTGTTTGTAGAACTTCTGTGAAGAGACATTTTGTAACTTAAGCAAGAAAACTGAGCAGGAACAAAGAGAATTGATTTCTCGTGAACTGAGCAATACGAAAAACAGTCTGATACTTTGTGGAAATTTATGTCTGGTAGGCCTAGATCAACCAGGCTGTTGCTGCTGGCTGCACGCAAACCAACGTACGAGCCACAGCCCGGCTGATCAGGAACTGACTTTAGGTGCTTGTCCAGTGCCAGCTTGAAGACTGCCAGGGGTCTGTTGGTAATCCCCCTTATGTGTGCTGGGAGGCAGTTGAACAGTCTCGGGCCCCTGACACTTATTGTATGGTCTCTTAACGTGCTAGTGATACCCCCGCTTTTCAATGGGGGATGTTGCATCGTCTGCCAAGTCTTTTGCTTTCGTAGTGAGTGATTTTCGTGTGCAAGTTCAGTACTAGTCCCTCGAGGATTTTTCAGGTGTATATAATCATGTATCTCTCCCGCCTGCGTTCCAGGGAATACAGGTTCAGGAACCTCAAGCGCTCCCAGTAATTGAGGTGTTTTATCTCCGTTATGCGCGCCGTGAAGGTTCTCTGTACATTTTCTAGGTCAGCAATTTCACCTACCTTGAAAGGTGCTGTTAGTGTGCAGCAATATTCCAGCCTAGATAGAACAAGTGACCTGAAGAGTGTCATCATGGGCTTGGCATCCCTAGTTTTGAAGGTTCTCATTATCCATCCTGTCATTTTTCTAGCAGATGCGATCGATACAATGTTATGGTCCATGAAGGTGAGATCCTCCGACATGATCACTCCCAGGTCTTTGACGTTGGTGTTTCGCTCTATTTTGTGGCCAGAATTTGTTTTGTACTCTGATGAAGATTTAATTTCCTCGTGTTTACCATATCTGAGTAATTGAAATTTCTCATCGTTGAACTTCATATTGTTTTCTGCAGCCCACTGAAAGATTTGGTTGATATCCGCCTGGAGCCTTGCAGTGTCTGCAATGGAAGACACTGTCATGCAGATTCGGGTGTCATCTGCAAAGGAAGACACGGTGCTGTGGCTGACATCCTTGTCTATGTCAGATATGAGGATGAGGAACAAGATGGGAGCGAGTACTGTGCCTTGTGGAACAGAGCTTTTCACCGTGCCTGCCTCGGACTTTACTCTGTGTTCTGTTAGTGAGGAAATTATAGATCCATCGACCGACTTTTCCTATTATTCCTTTAGCACGCATTTTGTGCGCTATTACGCCATGGTCACACTTGTCGAAGGCTTTTGCAAAGTCTGTATATATTACATCTGCATTATTTTTGTCTTCTAGTGCATCTAGGACCTTGTCGTAGTGATCCAATAGTTGAGATAGACAGGAGCGACCTGTTCTAAACCCATGTTGCCCTGGGTTGTGTAACTGATGGGTTTCTAGATGGGTGGTGATCTTGCTTCTTAGGACCCTTTCAAAGATTTTTATGATATGGGATGTTAGTGCTATCGGTCTGTAGTTCTTTGCTGTTGCTTTACTGTCCCCTTTGTGGAGTGGGGCTATGTCTGTTGTTTTCAGTAACTGTGGGACGACCCCCGTGTCCATGCTCCCTCTCCATAGGATGGTAAAGGCTCGTGATAGGGGCTTCTTGCAGTTCTTGATGATCACGGAGTTCCATGAGTCTGGCTCCGGGACAGAGTGCATGGGTATGTCATTTATCGCCTGTTCGAAGTCATTTGGCGTCAGGATAACATCAGATAGGCTTGTGTTAACCAAATTCTGTGGCTCTCTCATAAAAAAATCATTTTGATCTTCGACTCTCAGTCTGGTTAGTGGCTTGCTAAAAACTGAGTCATATTGGGACTTGAGTAGCTCACTCATTTCCTTGCTGTCATCTGTGTAGGACCCATCTTGTTTAAGTAAGGGCCCAATACTGGACGTTGTTCTCGACTTTGATTTGGCATAGGAGAAGAACTACTTTGGGTTTCTTTCGATTTCATTTATGGCTTTTAGTTCTTCCCGCGATTCCTGACTCCTATAAGATTCCTTTAGCTTAAGTTCGATATTTGCTATTTCTCTGACCAGTGTCTCCCTACGCATTTCAGATAGATTGATCTCTTTTAGCCGCTCTGTTATTCTTTTCCGTCGCCTGTAAAGAGAGCGCCTGTCTCTTTCTATTTTACATCTACTCCTCCTTTTCCTTAGAGGAATAAGTCTTGTGCATACATCGAGTGCCACCAAGTTAATCTGTTCTAGGCATAAGTTGGGGTCTGTGTTGCTTAGTATATCTTCCCAGCTTATATCGGTTAGGACTTGGTTTACTTGGTCCCACTTTATGTTTTTGTTATTGAAGTTGAATTTGGTGAATGCTCCCTCGTGACTAATCTCATTTTGTCGGTCTGGGGCTCTGCGCATACATGTCTGAACCTCAATTATGTTGTGATCTGAGTATATTGTTTTTGATATGGTGACATTTCTTATCAGATCATCATTGTTAGTGAAGATGAGGTCTAGTGTATTCTCCATTCTAGTAGGCTCTATTATTTGCTGGTTTAAATTGAATTTTGTGCAGTGATTTAAAAGCTCGTGTGAGTGTGAGTTTTCATCAGAGCTGCCTCCTGGTGTTATTACTGCAACAATATTATTTGCTATATTCCTCCATTTTAGGTGCCGTAAGTTGAAATCCCCCAGGAGCAAGATATTGGGTGCAGGAGCTGGAAGATTTTCCAGACAGTGGTCAATTTTTAAAAGCTGTTCCTGGAATTGCTGGGATGTTGCATCCGGAGGCTTGTAGACTACCACAATGACTAGGTTTTGGTTCTCGACCTTTACTGCTAAAACTTCCACTACATCATTTGAGGCATTAAGCAGTTCTGTGCAAACAAGTGACTCTGCAATGTACAGGCCAACTTCCCCCCCCTTTTGCCTGTTCACTCTGTCACATCTGTATAGGTTGTAACCTGGGATCCATATTTCGTTGTCTAAGTGATCCTTTATGTGGGTCTCAGTGAAAGCCGCGAACATTGCCTTTGCCTCTGCAAGCAGTCCACGGATGAAAGGTATTTTGTTGTTTGTTGCTGGCTTTAGACCCTGTATATTTGCAAAGAAGAATGTCATCGGACTGGTGGTATTGTTGGTACTGGGGGGGGGGATTTTTTATCTGTTGGTTTGGAGTGGAGGCCATCGACTGTGGTTCCACTCCAGGAATGACTGGATTTGGTGTACAATTTCTGCCATTTCCTGCCAGTTTTTTTTCCTTCCTGGCACTAAAAAAACCTCTCCCTCTTGAGTGGCTGTGGCTACCCAGGTTTTCCCATGGCCTGGATGTTTTGTATCTTTTTGTCCCCTTTAGATGGTGTGCCTGGCAATTTAAGTTATAGCACAGTCTTTCCTGTACTGAAGAGGTACACATTTCAGGGTGAAAAAGCTTACAGGAAGGGAGTTTGCATTTTCCTGTTGTCATATGGGCACGGCATTTTCTAGGGTGGTCATAGTTGCACGTCCCATCTGTTTTTCCAGATTTCTCATGTCTGCAGATACCAAGTGCATAGTATGTACACAGGCTTGGTTTCCGTTTGCCTTGGGTTTCTGTGACTGTATTCCTGTTGGTGCATGTTTACCCGTCTTATTCCTATCTTCCCTAGCACCAGCAATGGAGCTCCCACCAGTTGTTTTTGGTAATATATCCTCACTATTGCTAGTGGAGTCCTCTTGTTTGCTATTTCCTGTTGTATTTCTTGTTTGCAATATTGGTTTTATCTTATCTTTGACTACACTTGTTTCCCCACTACGGCTCCTGTCCCCTATGAGGTCATTTATATGCATTCCTTCCTGCGTATAATTCCCGACTACCTGGACAAAATCTCCAGCTTCACCATTACTGTCTCCCAGGACAGCACCTCCAGCTTCACCATTACTGTCTCCCAGGACAGCATCTCCAACTTCACCATTACTGTCTCCCAGGACAGCATCTCCAGCTTCACCATTACTGTCTCCCAGGACAGCACCTCCAGCTTCACCATTTCTGTCTCCCAGGACAGCACCTCCAGCTTCACCATTACTGTCTCCCAGGACAGCACCTCCAGCTTCACCATTACTGTCTCCCAGGACAGCACCTCCAGCTTCACCATTACTGTCTCCCAGGACAGCGCCTCCAGCTTCACCATTACTGTCTCCCAGGACAGCACCTCCAGCTTCACCATTACTGTCTCCCAGGACAGCACTATCAGCCCCACATTTACTGACTACCAGGACATCACCTCCAGCCTTACAGTTTCTGACTACATGGCCAGTATCAAGGGCAGTACCATTCAGCCCAGACTTTTTATGTTCCCATCTGTTGTAGAAAGCTTCCAGGTTGTCTATGAAAGCAGCTTTGATGTTATCCTCTTTTAATACCCTTGTGATTTTAGTCCACAGATTTATCTCCTTTGGGCATACCCAAAAACACTTCCCTGTTTTAATACTGCTTGTAGCTAGTTCTTGGATATCTGCACAAGGGGCGTGACACCAATTTCCACAAAAATGACAATTTATCCATGTGGAAGCCCGTTTGTTTGATTTATTGCAGACTACACACAGCTTCATAATGATTTGAATGGTTGATTTACTGTAATTCTACTAGCAGCCTCTTGAATACTCTATTAATAACCTCTTTAAGTAAAGCTCTAGCTATCTGTATTTCCATTTCTAACTGTACTTTTATAACAGGACAGCTTACCGGAGTACGCTCCTGGAGTTTGTTTTATATTTATTGTTTGTGTTTATAAGGGCGCCTACAACCCCATCCGTTTACAGTCTGCTTTATTGTACAACGAATCCGTTTGAAACCGGCCAAGGGTTCGACCAGTCGAGGGTTCGGAGCCAGTCTGATCTGATCAGTGGGTCACTTATTTAAAACATACTGGTCGGTGATTTGGGCTAACACATGAAGGATCTACTGGAAAATTCTACCCGAGTAATATGTTATTTGATTGATACAAAAGTATAACTTGCATGTTGAAGAAACCGGTGACTGCTGGCAACTCCTACAGTGACGAACGGTCGAGCCTCAACCCTTGTTTATCAATCGCTGTATCTAGCTTTTCTAGTTTTTCTTTTTGGCCTCCACCCCAATAAATGCTATATTATCACTATAGTTGACTGGTGGAAATTTTGGAGGAGGGACGCTTTTTCTGTAGTAATAATTGCTTCTCGTTGTGTATGTTGCGACCGGTATACGTCCGGTATACGTCCGGTATTTCAAGAAAAAGAAACTAATGAAAGTCACTCCACTCCACTAAGTACCATTATAATACTGGTTAGTTGCTACTACAGCACTGTATTCTGCTATTCACTGGTTATAGTTAGAATGTCCTCCTTTCCATTCTGTCAAGCTTTCAGAAAAGGAAAAGATTATTCAGCGCATTAAAGATTTGTCTGTTAACAAAGAATTTGGCTTCATGTAAGTTCTTTTCCGTGTTGACGACAGCACAGACATTACATCATCAGCTAGGATGACAGCACAGACATTACATCATCAGCTAGGATGACAGCACAGACATTACATCATCAGCTAGGATGACAGCACAGACATTACATCATCAGCTAGGATGACAGCACAGACATTACATCATCAGCTAGGATGACAGCACAGACATTACATCATCAGCTAGGATAACAGCACAGACATTACATCATCAGCTAGGATAACAGCACAGACATTACATCATCAGCTAGGATAACAGCACAGACATTACATCATCAGCTAGGATAACAGCACAGACATTACATCATCAGCTAGGATGACAGCACAGACATTACATCATCAGCTAGGATGACAGCACAGACATTACATCATCAGCTAGGATGACAGCACAGACATTACATCATCAGCTAGGATGACAGCACAGACATTACATCATCAGCTAGGATGACAGCACAGACATTACATCATCAGCTAGGATGACAGCACAGACATTACATCATCAGCTAGGATGACAGCACAGACATTACATCATCAGCTAGGATGACAGCACAGACATTACATCATCAGCTAGGATGACAGCACAGACATTACATCATCAGCTAGGATGACAGCACAGACATTACATCATCAGCTAGGATGACAGCACAGACATTACATCATCAGCTAGGATAACAGCACAGACATTACATCATCAGCTAGGATAACAGCACAGACATTACATCATCAGCTAGGATAACAGCACAGACATTACATCATCAGCTAGGATGACAGCACAGACATTACGTCATCAGCTAGGATAACAGCACAGACATTACATCATCAGCTAGGATAACAGCACAGACATTACATCATCAGCTAGGATAACAGCACAGACATTACATCATCAGCTAGGATAACAGCACAGACATTACATCATCAGCTAGGATGACAGCACAGACATTACATCATCAGCTAGGATGACAGCACAGACATTACATCATCAGCTAGGATGACAGCACAGACATTACATCATCAGCTAGGATGACAGCACAGACATTACATCATCAGCTAGGATGACAGCACAGACATTACATCATCAGCTAGGATGACAGCACAGACATTACATCATCAGCTAGGATAACAGCACAGACATTACATCATCAGCTAGGATGACAGCACAGACATTACATCATCAGCTAGGATGACAGCACAGACATTACATCATCAGCTAGGATAACAGCACAGACATTACATCATCAGCTAGGATAACAGCACAGACATTACATCATCAGCTAGGATGACAGCACAGACATTACATCATCAGCTAGGATAACAGCACAGACATTACATCATCAGCTAGGATGACAGCACAGACATTACATCATCAGCTAGGATAACAGCACAGACATTACATCATCAGCTAGGATGACAGCACAGACATTACATCATCAGCTAGGATGACAGCACAGACATTACATCATCAGCTAGGATGACAGCACAGACATTACATCATCAGCTAGGATGACAGCACAGACATTACATCATCAGCTAGGATGACAGCACAGACATTACATCATCAGCTAGGATGACAGCACAGACATACATCATCAGCTAGGATGACAGCACAGACATTACATCATCAGCTAGGATGACAGCACAGACATTACATCATCAGCTAGGATGACAGCACAGACATTACATCATCAGCTAGGATGACAGCACAGACATTACATCATCAGCTAGGATGACAGCACAGACATTACATCATCAGCTAGGATGACAGCACAGACATTACATCATCAGCTAGGATGACAGCACAGACATTACATCATCAGCTAGGATGACAGCACAGACATTACATCATCAGCTAGGATGACAGCACAGACATTACATCATCAGCTAGGATAACAGCACAGACATTACATCATCAGCTAGGATGACAGCACAGACATTACATCATCAGCTAGGATGACAGCACAGACATTACATCATCAGCTAGGATGACAGCACAGACATTACATCATCAGCTAGGATGACAGCACAGACATTACATCATCAGCTAGGATGACAGCACAGACATTACATCATCAGCTAGGATGACAGCACAGACATTACATCATCAGCTAGGATGACAGCACAGACATTACATCATCAGCTAGGATGACAGCACAGACATTACATCATCAGCTAGGATGACAGCACAGACATTACATCATCAGCTAGGATGACAGCACAGACATTACATCATCAGCTAGGATGACAGCACAGACATTACATCATCAGCTAGGATGACAGCACAGACATTACATCATCAGCTAGGATGACAGCACAGACATTACATCATCAGCTAGGATGACAGCACAGACATTACATCATCAGCTAGGATGACAGCACAGACATTACATCATCAGCTAGGATGACAGCACAGACATTACATCATCAGCTAGGATGACAGCACAGACATTACATCATCAGCTAGGATGACAGCACAGACATTACATCATCAGCTAGGATGACAGCACAGACATTACATCATCAGCTAGGATGACAGCACAGACATTACATCATCAGCTAGGATGACAGCACAGACATTACATCATCAGCTAGGATGACAGCACAGACATTACATCATCAGCTAGGATGACAGCACAGACATTACATCATCAGCTAGGATGACAGCACAGACATTACATCATCAGCTAGGATGACAGCACAGACATTACATCATCAGCTAGGATGACAGCACAGACATTACATCATCAGCTAGGATGACAGCACAGACATTACATCATCAGCTAGGATGACAGCACAGACATTACATCATCAGCTAGGATGACAGCACAGACATTACATCATCAGCTAGGATGACAGCACAGACATTACATCATCAGCTAGGATGACAGCACAGACATTACATCATCAGCTAGGATGACAGCACAGACATTACATCATCAGCTAGGATGACAGCACAGACATTACATCATCAGCTAGGATGACAGCACAGACATTACATCATCAGCTAGGATGACAGCACAGACATTACATCATCAGCTAGGATGACAGCACAGACATTACATCATCAGCTAGGATGACAGCACAGACATTACATCATCAGCGAGGATGACAGCACAGACATTACATCAGCTAGGATGACAGCACAGACATTACATCATCAGCTAGGATGACAGCACAGACATTACATCATCAGCTAGGATGACAGCACAGACATTACATCATCAGCTAGGATGACAGCACAGACATTACATCATCAGCTAGGATTACAGCACAGACATTACATCATCAGCTAGGATGACAGCACAGACATTACATTAGCTAGGATGACAGCACAGACATTACATCATCAGCTACGATGACAGCACAAACATTACATCATCAGCTAGGATGACAGCACAGACATTACATCATCAGCTAGGATGACAGCACAGACATTACATCATCAGCTAGGATGACAGCACAGACATTACATCATCAGCTAGGATGACAGCACAGACATTACATCATCAGCTAGGATGACAGCACAGACATTACATCATCAGCTAGGATGACAGCACAGACATTACATCATCAGCTAGGATGACAGCACAGACATTACATCATCAGCTAGGATGACAGCACAGACATTACATCATCAGCTAGGATGACAGCACAGACATTACATCATCAGCTAGGATGACAGCACAGACATTACATCATAGGATGACAGCACAGACATACATCATCAGCTAGGATGACAGCACAGACATTACATCATCAGCTAGGATGACAGCACAGACATTACATCATCAGCTAGGATGACAGCACAGACATTACATCATCAGCTAGGATGACAGCACAGACATTACATCATCAGCTAGGATGACAGCACAGACATTACATCATCAGCTAGGATGACAGCACAGACATTACATCATCAGCTAGGATGACAGCACAGACATTACATCATCAGCTAGGATGACAGCACAGACATTACATCATCAGCTAGGATGACAGCACAGACATTACATCATCAGCTAGGATGACAGCACAGACATTACATCATCAGCTAGGATGACAGCACAGACATTACATCATCAGCAAGGATGACAGCACAGACATTACATCATCAGCTAGGATGACAGCACATACATTACATCATCAGCTAGGATGACAGCACAGACATTACATCATCAGCTAGGATGACAGCACAAACATTACATCATCAGCTAGGATGACAGCACAGACATTACATCATCAGCTAGGATGACAGCACAGACATTACATCATCAGCTAGGATGACAGCACAGACATTACATCATCAGCTAGGATGACAGCACAGACATTACATCATCAGCTAGGATGACAGCACAGACACTACAACATCAGCTAGGATGACAGCACAGACATTACATCACCAGCTAGGATGACAGCACAGACATTACATCATCAGCTAGGATGACAGCACAGACATTACATCATCAGCTAGGATGACAGCACAGACATTACATCATCAGCTAGGATGACAGCACGGACATTACATCATCAGCTAGGATGACAGCACAGACATTACATCATCAGCTAGGATGAC
Organism: Cherax quadricarinatus; assembly: GCF_038502225.1. NCBI lineage: Eukaryota > Metazoa > Arthropoda > Malacostraca > Decapoda > Parastacidae > Cherax > Cherax quadricarinatus. The sequence goes on along the minus strand of NW_027197693.1, from coordinate 27,862 downwards.
AGCACATACATTACATCATCAGCTAGGATGACAGCACAGACATTACATCATCAGCTAGGATGACAGCACAGACATTACATCATGAGCTAGGATGACAGCACAGACATTACATCATCAGCTAGGATGACAGCACAGACATTACATCATCAGCTAGGATGACAGCACAGACATTACAACATCAGCTAGGATGACAGCACAGACATTACATCATTAGCTAGGATGACAGCACAGACATTACATCATCAGCTAGGATGACAGCACAGACATTACATCATGAGCTAGGATGACAGCACAGACATTACATCACCAGCTAGGATGACAGCACAAACATTACATCACCAGCTAGGATGACAGCACAGACATTACATCATCAGCTAGGATGACAGCACAAACATTACATCACCAGCTAGGATGACAGCACAGACATTACATCATCAGCTAGGATGACAGCACAGACATTACATCATCAGCTAGGATGACAGCACAGACATTACATCATCAGCTAGGATGACAGCACAAACATTACATCACCAGCTAGGATGACAGCACAGACATTACATCATCAGCTAGGATGACAGCACAAACATTACATCACCAGCTAGGATGACAGCACAGACATTACATCAGCTAGGCATCAGAACTATGAGCTAAGGCACCAGGGTCCTACAGCACCTCTGGGTAGAGGTTGTATGGCCAGGGAAGAGTGTTAAAGGAAGTATTATCAAAAGTTGTGCATTAAATCTGTTTCTGACAAAAAGTCAAAGATCGAGTCTGTGTCATAGGTGAGGCCGTCAGCGAGGAAGGAAGATAAAGTAAGGGTGTTAGAGCGGCGAAAACGTCCAAAGTGAATTCTGCGTGCTCCCTGATCGACTGGGCCGTCCAACAGAATATGAGAAACTGAAACTGGAACCTGACAATACGCACACAGTCGAGATGGGCGCCTCTCCATGAGATACCCATGAGTGAGACGTGTGTGCCCAGTGTGAAGACGAGAAAGCGTAGTCTCATAGCTTGATATGCCAACGTATGGCAAAATACACAAATTATGCTGCGTAGCTCAACAATTTATGATAGTAGAAGACTGGTGAAATAGCGTTTTACTTATACATTCAATTCATGAAATCTTGTTTGTGTCCAGTCTTCGTAATACTGTAAAGAAATCACAAACATTGTTCGGTGCTCCAAGCAACTAGTTGACTCACCATCAGTAAGGAAGGAAACTATGGAAGAATAGACTTTCTCAACGGATGATTAATTACACTGCTATGCTCCTTATTCAATAAAAAAGAAATACAGAACTTGGAGAAAATAGGGACACGTAGTTCTTTAACATTTTTTAGTTTCAATATTGAGTTGGTTTTTCATTTGCAGCTAAAACAGCGCTAATTGGTAGAAAAATTTATTCATATTGCATTCGAACAGTATCCAGGGAAATTTTGAGCCAGTATTTAAACAAAACCAAAGTATTTTTATTTTCCCAGCATCTTGATCCATCCCAAAAAAACAGAAGAGGCCTAATTTCACTGGTAATCCCTCATATTTTATCTAGTTTTCAATCTTTGCACAGCATATAGGAATGGGAAGAAGGAATATACTGACATGATCTGGTTTTTTTCTCTCGTGGCTGCTTTGTATACGTTATACGCCTTGTTGGGGATATGGACATAGATGGGTTGCATACGTGGAAGATGTGGTTTAACTGAGCAACAGAATTCTTTTGTGATTATATATATATATATATATATATATATATATATATATATATATATATATATATATATATATATATATATATATATATATATATATATATATATATATATATATATATATATATATATATATATATATATATATATATATATATAGCAACTATCGCAAACCAAGCGATACAAGATGCAAAGCAACCACGGGGGAGTAGAATGATAGCTATAGGCCTTTCGTGCTGCAGTCAAGACATCATCAGGAGCTTGCAAATTGGAGTTTGCAATTTTGCAAGCTCCTGATATGTTGATTGCAACACGAAAAGTCTAGAGCTATCATTCTTCTCCCCCCGTGGTTGTTTTGCAGATATATATATATATATATATATATATATATATATATATATATATATATATATATATATATATATATATATATATATATATATATATATATATATATATATATATATATATATATATATATATATAATGTCGTGCCGAATATGTAAAACTGGTCAATTAGCAAGAACTCATTTAAAATTAAGTCATTTTAGAAATTTTCTCTTATATGTTTAAAGATATATTTTTTTCAATTAATGTTAATGTAAATATTTTTAATTTTGCACCAAAAGAATCTTGGAAAACTTACCTAGAGCAATTTATTTTAGCTTAACCCAACTAAATATATTTTAGATTTGTTTACGATAATTTAATACTAAACAAACACAGTGAAATATATTTTTTTCGTTAGGTTCAGAATGATTTTGGCGACATTATCGCATACACAAATTTTCACTTGATCGCAAGATCGCAAGTTCTGCCTGGAGGTCACTTCATGGGCACGCTATGGTGCACAATATGGACAGGTTGATGAATAGAACACGTTTTCACCACGTGACCGTATTTGTTGAAACATTTCGCCTGCGTTGCAGACTTCTGTCTAATGTAGGCGACATTAAAACTGAGGAGAGTCGAGAAAATGCTTCTCAGGCATTTTTTCAACGTTTTCTAACTCATCAGTTGCTAACATCTGTCTATGATGTGGTTCAAAGCGACTTTCTAATTGTGGGGGAAGGGGTCACTTGGTGCTGCGTAGGGATCAAGAGTATCAGACCTATTGCCCTCTTCCTCGGATCAAATCTTAATGCCAGATAACTACCCTTCCCCCCACCCATTATTGGGGAAATATTTCCAGTGTAATTCAGCTCAGTCCGCTTTCGGATCCGGGGAAGACAGTGAACGGGGTAAGACTCCTGGTGTGGCAGTCAACAGTTGTTGTTGGTCGCCCACATCTACTATTGGCCGAACCTGTCTGTCACTTGAAGTACCATCCTGGTGTGCTGAGAATCCTGGTATACAATGAAGTGTGGAGGATGGTTTCCATGGAGCGTCAGCACTGCCTGCCGCACCGAAGCAAATCGTGGTTTAAGGGCAAGTTTAGATTTTATTTTTTTTTCTGAGCTGTCATTCTTAGCCACGTCCCCCCCTCTCCTTTTAAGAAAGATGTGTCATGTAATATCATGTTCATGCTGTCTTCCCCGGGGTTCCTGTTCCCTGCACCACACACTTCTTACCCAGACACGCCACTCCCACACGACCACATCGACTCAAGGCTGAGGGACTGATTACCTCATTCTCCTCCTGTTCTTCAAGTTTCTCCTTTGTATGGACTGATGAAGCCACTGTGTGGCGAAACGTTTCCTCAATAAAGATACCCAAGAATTGCACATGTGTCTAATTTTTCAATGTGTCGGTTCTGTGAACCATTCATATACAATCCTGTCAGACACTGCAACTTCTTGGGATCTTAATACTTGGGAATTCTTCACTTGTCTAACCCTTGGGCACGACCTACTTCCACATTGGACAAATGTGACACCACCTACGACTGCTACACTTCTGTCTACGGTTTATAAGCTGCTTGTCCCCTCATATGCCGTATTCTATTCAAGATTGATGGAATAACCACATCGACTCAAGGCTGAGGGACTGATTACCTCATTCTCCTCCTGTTCTTCAAGTTTCTCCTTTGCATGGACTGATGAAGCCATTGTGTGGCGAAACGTTTCCTCAATAAAGATACCCAAGAGTTGCACATGTGTCTAATTTATCAAGTAGTGCTATTGAAAATTTTTATTGTGAGAGGTATTTTGGGAAATAGTGCATTTATTTAAGTTGCACTCTTGAGGCAATCAACGCTTATCAGTATTCAGTCTTCTCACATGCCTGACAGAATGTCAGGAAATATGCGCCAGTGCCTGTGGCCGAGTAATGTTAAGTTACCTTAGTTATTTTAGGTTGGATTTGGTGGATTCTGTTAGGTTAGGTTAGGTTTCTCACTATTTGCACAACAAAATCTTCGTTGTACAACAAGCGTTATATTATAGGATTTAAGCTCTGATAAAGGACCGAGTTACAACAAGTACCAGTTATATACACATACCCAGTTTCTGCTAAGGAGGATTTATTTCACGAAACAATTTGAAATTATATTTAGAGTTTTCTCCTTGTAGACTGAAGAAAAAACCGAACAGTCAGGTACACTGGCTTCCATGTGATTTTCTCGTGATTTAGCTACAAGTTACTCATGGATAGTTATGAAGTATATTAATTTCATTAGCAGGAAAAATAGATAGAAAAAAACATTTCCTATTATCATACCATTTCTCTTCCTGTCTTTATGATTTTCTGTTCCATTCTTAGTTCTATTTTTTGTACTTCATATGAATTTTGTTGACTAGTATTTTTTATATCTCCGTCATATACGTCATATACGTTTTTCCAATAGCATCTTCTTCATTTTCTTTCATTTCCTTATCCGAGACTAACTTTGCGTTTACATATATAATTTAGACATTTTTGCACCCCTAAGGCATGTACTATTTCTGTCCTTGTTTTATTTGTATTCTGATTTGATCTAATGCATATTTTTGTTTTGTCTTTATCCTAGGGGAAGGTAATGGGCAGGGAAGGGGTAGGGAAAAACGAGAGCACCGCTTGCCACAATTAGTTGGGTAACTAGAGGAACCAGGAATTTAATTTCGTCAGTTAAGGAGGACCAGCTGGATGAAATAAAAGCCTTTTTTTATATGAAAGGCCGCTTCATATTCCCAAAACGGGACGAACTAACCACACAGGCATAATCAGAGCGGACAGATATTGACTTGAATAAATCATACCCCCGGCCGGGATTGAACCCGCGGTCATAGAGTCTCAAAACTCCGGCCCGTCGCATTAGCCACCTACCAATCGTGTCATTACGATTTCTTGAGTCATGTAGTCGACTTGAATAAATCTTCGTTTAAGCCAAACAGCCACATAACAGAAGAAATTGCAGTGACTGGATACAGATTTTTAATAAAGCTGACACTAATAAAAACAAAGGTGGAGTAATGATCCTATATAATTGCAAAAGAACCGCATGTGACCGCAATGGTAATAAGAAAACATTTTCGTTGAAGTATATTGTCTCATCTTTAACATAATAAAGGCAATATGGAATAATAAAGTTAAAATAATAACTGGTGGCATTATTGCTCCAAGATTAAAATGAATCATTCAGTCAGAAGACCAAGATGCCACAAAACTCGTCAACATAACCGAGGGCAAAATTTTAACACTATCTGCCATATCAATATCTCGTTTCAGTATCAGTTTGATTCTTGTTCTAGACGCAGATTGTGACCGTATGACTTTTTTCTATCTTGAGAGGTGTCGGAGAGACTAGGAAATAGTTACCATTACATCACTGGATTCAAAATAACTACTAACTTTGCAACAGAAAATATCACTACAATAATTCTCAGTTTTAATAAAATAGTCGACTGGGATCAGATGTGTTGAGATATCAGTAACATAACGTAAGAAAGAAGGAACGCTGCATCAGGCCTACTGGCCAATGCGAGGCCATGGGTCTCGCATGGGCCATGTGAATGTAACTGACCTAGTCAGTCACATTCACTTAGGGGAGGAGCACGTCATCTGACCTACTAGCATAAGCTAGTCAGGTCCAACTCACACCCACTCATGTGTTTATCCAACCTCTTTTAAAAACTACACAACGTCTTAACTTCTATGACGGTACTCGGTAGTTTGTTCCACTCATCCACAACTCTATTACCAAACCAGTGCTTTCCTATATCCTTCTTGAATCTGAATTTTTCCAGCTTAAAAACCATTGCTGCGAGTCCTGTCTAGGCTAGATATTTTTAGCACGCTAAAAAAATGCATCGAGTAGATCAGACTACTAAATACAAATAATGTATTGGAAACGTGGAGTTCATTTTAAAAATTAGAAATCCAGCTATCTAAACGGATAATGTACCAAGAAAGGTATGACGTGAAAAAGGTGATATATAACCTGGTTGGTTCATGTGATATCTAGTCGACACAACAGGAAAAAACTTATTGGATATCAATAATTTAAATGAACTGGTAACCTCTAAGACAGGATTAACTACATGCTATTGAAAATAGAGCGCAAGAAAAATAAATGCTATTTATTATAATAAAAAAAGCGCTAAACCACAAGGGCTATATAGCACTGCAGGGCAAGGAAGGATGTGGGGGTATCGGGTAGCAAGAGGGAGAGGGATGTTTAGTAGGTTATGGAGTGCAGTGGGGCAGTGGATAGTGCAGGGGTAGAGGGTAGCAAGAGATTGAGGTAGAAAGGGCTGAGGGGAGTGCTAAACGTACCATCATCAGAGTTTGTGGAGTAAATCAGTTGTTGTCAAAAAGTCAATGAGAGAGTCCGGATTAAAGGAGGGTCTATCAGCAAGAAGGGAAGGTGAAGAGAGAGCAGCAGAGCGTAGACGATGTTGGAGGTAAATTCTGTGTGCTTGTTGATAGAGTGGGCAGTCCAACAGAATGTGGCTAACCGATACTAGAACCTGACAATTCTCACAGAGAGGAACAGAGCACCTCTCCATGAGATACCCATGAGTAAGACGAGTGTGGCCAATGCGACGACGGGAGAGAGTAGTCTCCCAACCTCGACATTGATGACAAGAAGACTGCCAGTAACCTATACTTGGTTTAATAGAATGAAGTTTGTTATTAAGCAGATTAGACTAACGTTGGTGCCAATGGGTGCGGAGGTGGGTAGAAATTACAGAAAAATAGTCCGTGAATGAAACACCTCTATATGAAACTGGTAGGTCATGTACTGCTGACAGCACAGCAGTGTCTGCCTGTTCATTGCCCTTTACGTCAACATGATCAGGGACCCAACAAAACACAATATCTTTTTGCTTGTTAGAGATACGGGGTAACCAAAGTTGGATACGGAGAACTAGGGGGTGAGGTGTATAAAATTTTCGTATAGCCTATAAAGTACTAAGAGTGTTTGAAACAACCACAAATGGTGACACAGGCATGGATGCAATTCGGATAAGTGCTGCAAGAATGGCATACAATTCAGCAGTAAAAATGCTAGCCAAGGATAGTAAATGCCCTCGCACAACACTGTCCAGAAACACTGCTGCGAATCCGATGCCGTCAGAAGACATAGAACCGTCTGTGTACACTGTGATGGCATGGGAATGAAAGTGGAAATGATCAAGAAAAAGAGAGCGGGAAGCTACCGTAGACAGTTAGGCTTTCGCGCAAGGGATTGATAAAGAACAGACACGAACAGCTGGAACTTCTCAGGGATGTAGGGACAAGTGAGATGCTACAAGAACATAGAAAGGTGGTAACTGAAGGGAAAACAAGAGCAAATGTAGACGAAGAGAAAAGGGACGGAGTAAACAGGGGCGACGAACAAATAAAGAATGTCTACTAAAATCATTGATTCATTGACTGTTCTATATATGGAAGGATTGCGGAGATCATGAGAGCGAACATAGTAACGAAGACAATGAGCATCACGGCAATCGGACAAGGATGGAATATTCGCTTCTGCATAGAGGCTCTCAACTGGGAAAGAGTGAAAAGCACCAAGGCATAAACGTATACATGGTGATGGATGGGATTAAGGCTAGAGAGAGTAGCAGGAGAGGCCGCTGAATAGATCTGGTCACCATAATCGAGTTTCGATCAAATTAGAGCTGAATGTAGGCGAAGGAGAGTTCTGTGATCAACTCCCATGAAAGATGAGCAAGGGTTTTAAGAAGGTTCAGCCTGCTGTGACAAGTTGCCTTCAGAAAGATAATGTGAGGTTTCCAGGATAACCTACGGTCAAACAGATGACCTAGAAACCTGACTGTATCACGCTCAGGGATACGTGAGCCATAGAGGTACGATGAATGATCAGAGATGACAGAACATCTAGTTAGTTTAATATGTTTATTATGCACCCCATACCCATCCTGTGGGCGGTAGTCAAAAAATTACAGAGGTGCATAATGGGTCCAGGGACTGGGCCTCAAAGTTTTGATAGCTGAGCAAGTTACAAAGGTAATGAATTCACAATTTACAAAGGTAATGAAATCACAATTTACAAAGGTAATGAACTCCAGGTAGGTCTGGCCACAATCATGACAAATTGCAAAGGTATTTACAGATTACAAAGGTACGTAATGGGCCCAGGGACTGGGCCCCCAAAGTTTTGATAGCTGAACTAGATATAAAGGTAATGAGCTCACAAGTTACAAAAGTAATGAATCCTGTGAGTATCGTTACTTACGTTTATACATGGGTACGATCATGAACAAATTATAGAGTAATGAGCAATTCACACTTCCACACCCGGTCACAACTGTAATGAGTTATTGGTGCAAATATTGATTGTTGAGTCACACACACCACACACACACACACACACACACACACACACACACACACACACACACACACACACACACACACACACACACACAACACACACATACACACTCATACACACTCATACACACTCATACACAAACTCATACACACACACACACACACACACACACACACACACACACACACACACACACGCACGCACACACACACACGCACACACACACACACACACTCACTCACACTCACACACACACACACACACACACACACACACACACACACACACACACACACACACACACACACACACACCAGATACCTGTGGGGGCCAGGAGCAGGTGAGCAGGAAGGATAAACCAAGAAGCATAGGGGCCATAACTAGGGAAGGGACTGAAGGAAGGAACACTCCACGGGAAGGAACTAAAACACATCAGAGGATGCAATGGGAGTCACAGTGGGAGGTGGAAAGGGAGAGATCCGTGTTTGTCTATGGGCTAGACGAAGCTAAAGGGGAAACTTATGATGAAAGAAAGCAGGAGGAGAAAAAAGCGATTGAAGATATCATGAAGATGATAGGCGAGGGGGACATGACCCAGGTGGCAAATTTCGGAGAATTGGGTGGTTCACAAAGAAAAGGAATCGGCCTCTCAAAGTAATTTTCAAGGCAGAATCAACCCGAACCATGATCCTGCAGGAGAAAGCACGGCTGAGAGGCAAGCAGGAGTTACGGAGTGTGTACCTCGACCGAGACAGAACACAGGACGAAAGGAAGACAATGAAAGAGAGAGTTCAAAAACGAAAGAAGAAATGGGAGGAAATGAAAAAGGAGAGCAGAATAACCCAGGATCAAATGGAAGGACAAGCGCACCCCCCAGAAACACCTGCAGAAGGACTCCAGCCACGACACCCCCAAGGCAACTAACCAATCCAAACCAACCATCACACACCGATCCCTCTGTTTCCACCCCCCGCACCACAGTTACAGTATTAGAACAGAAGTTGAAGGTTTGGTACACAAATGCAGATGGATTAACGAATAAACATGAGGAATGGCAAGAAAGAATCAATGAGAAGTCCCCAGACATCATAGCAGTTACAGAAACAAAACTCATGGAGACAATAACAGATGCAATCTTCCCACCAGGATACCAGATCATGAGGAAAGATAGAAGGGGCAGGGGGGGAGGTGGGGTTGCTCTGCTCGTAAAAAACAGATGGAAATTCGAGAAAATGGAAGGAATAGATGGGACGGGAGAGAGAGACTACATAGCAGGTACACTTCAGTCTGGGGAACACAAAGTGGTCATTGCAGTGATGTATAATCCACCACAGAACTGCAGGAGGCCAAGAGAGGAATATGAAGAGAGCAACAGAGCAATGGTGGACACACTTGCTGAGGTGGCAAGAAGAGCTCACTCCAGCAGAGCAAAGTTGCTGGTTATGGGGGATTTCAACCACAGGGAGATTGACTGGGAAAACCTGGAGCCACATGGGGGTCCCGAAACATGGAGAGCCAGGATGTTGGACGTGATGCTGGAAAACCTCATGCACCAACATGTTAAGGACACTACCAGAGAGAGAGGGGAGGATGAACCAGCAAGATTGGACCTTGTGTTCACCCTGGGCAGCTCAGACATTGAGGACATCAAGTATGAGAGTCCCCTAAGAGCTAGCGACCACGTGGTTCTGTGCTTTGAATACATAGTAGAGCTGCAAGTGGAGAGAATAACAGGAGTAGAATGGGAAAAGCCTGACTATAAAAGAGGGGACTACATAGGGTTGAAGAACTTCCTGCGGGAGGTCCAGTGGGACAGAGAACTGGCAGGAAAGCCAGTAAATGAAATGATGGAATATGTAGCAACAAAATGCAAGGAGGCAGTGGAAAGGTTCATTCCCAAGGGCAACAGTAACAACGGGAAGACCAGAACGAGCCCCTGGTTTACCCGACGGTGTAAGGAAGCAAAAACAAAGTGCAATAGAGAATGGAAAAAGTACAGAAGGCAGAGAACACACGAAAATAGGGAGATCAGTCGCAGAGCCACGAATGAGTACGCATAGGTAAGGAGGGAGGCCCAGCGACAGTATGAAAATGACATAGCATCGAGAATCAAGACTGACCCGAAACTGTTGTATAGCCACATCAGGAGGAAGACAACAGTCAAAGACCAGGTGATCAGATTAAGGACAGAAGGTGGAGAACTCACAAGAAATGATCAGGAGGTATGTGAGGAGCTGAACAGAAGATTTAAGGAAGTTTTTACAGTAGAGACAGGAAGGGCTGTGGGAAGACAGCACAGAAGGGAACATCAAGAGGGAATATACCAACAAGTGTTGGATGACATACGAACAACTGAGGAGGAGGTGAAGAAGCTCTTAAGTGACCTTGACACCTCAAAGGCGATGGGACCGGACAACATCTCCCCATGGGTCCTTAGAGAAGGAGCAGAGATGCTGTGTGTGCCTCTAACCACAATCTTCAATACATCCCTTGAAACTGGGCAACTACCTGAGAAATGGAAGACAGCTAATGTAGTCCCCATATTTAAGAAAGGAAACAGAAACGAGGCACTAAACTACAGACCTGTGTCTCTGACATGTATTGTGTGCAAAGTCATGGAGAAGATTATCAGGAGGAGAGTGGTCGAACACCTGGATTATAAATGAAAACCTGCATGGGTTCATGGAAGGCAAATCTTGTATCACAAACCTCCTGGAGTTTTATGACAAGGTAACAGAAGTAAGACACGAGAGAGAGGGGTGGGTAGATCGCGTTTTCCTAGACTGCAGGAAGGCCTTTGACACAGTTCCCCACAAGAGATTAGTGCAGAAGCTGGAGGATCAGGCACACGTAAAAGGAAGGGCACTGCAATGGATAAGGGAATACCTGACAGGGAGGCAGCAACGAGTCATGGTACGTGAAGAGGTATCACAGTGGGCGCCTGTTACGAGCGGGGTCCCACAGGGGTCAGTTCTAGGACCAGTGCTATTTTTGATATATGTGAACGACATGATGGAAGGAATAGACTCTGAAGTGTCCCTGTTCGCAGATGACGTGAAGTTGATGAGAAGAACTAAATCGGACGAGGATGAGGCAGGACTGCAAAGAGACCTGGAGAGGCTGGACATGTGGTCCAGTAACTGGCTTCTCGAATTCAATCCAGCCAAATGCAAAGTCATGAAGATAGGGGAGGGGCAAAGAAGACCGCAGACAGAGTATAGGCTAGGTGGACAAAGACTACAGACCTCACTCAGGGAGAAAGACCTTGGGGTGACCATAACACCGAGCATATCACCGGAGGCACACATCAACCAAATAACCGCTGCAGCATACGGGCGCCTGGCAAACCTGAGAATAGCGTTCCGATACCTTAATAAGGAATCGTTCAAGACACTGTACACTGTGTATGTTAGGCCCATACTGGAGTATGCAGCACCAGTCTGGAACCCACACCTGGTCAAGCACGTCAAGAAGTTAGAGAAAGTACAAAGGTTTGCAACAAGGCTAGTCCCAGAGCTCAAGGGAATGTCGTACGAGGAAAGGTTAAAGGAAATCGGACTGACGACACTGGAGGACAGAAGGGTCAGGGGAGACATGATAACGACATACAAGATACTGCGGGGAATAGACAAGGCGGACAGAGATAGGATGTTCCAGAGAGGGGACACAGGGACAAGGGGTCACAACTGGAAGCTGAAGACTCAGACGAGTCACAGGGACGTTAGGAAGTATTTCTTCAGTCATAGAGTTGTCAGCAAGTGGAATAGCCTAGCAAGTGAAGAAGTGGAGGCAGGAACCATACATAGTTTTAAGAAGAGGTATGACAAAGCTCAGGAAGCAGAGAGAGAGAGGATCCAGTAGCGATCAGTGAAGAGGCGGGGCCAGGAGCTGAGTCTCGACCCCTGCAACCACAAATAGGCGAGTACAATTAGGTGAGTACACACACACACACACACACTCATACACAAACTTATATATACACACACACACACACACAACACACACACACACACACACACTCATACACAAACTTATATATACACACACACACACACACTAGTTATGGGTGATTTCAATCACAAGGAGATTGACTGGGAAAACCTGGAGCCCCATGGGGGTCCCGAAACATGGAGAGCCAAGATGATGGATGTGGTACTGGAAAACCTCATGCATCAACATGTTAGAGACACTACCAGAGAGAGAGGAGAGGATGAACCAGCAAGACTGGACCTTGTATTCACCTTGAGTAGATCGGACATCGAGGATATCATGCATGAAAGGCCCCTGGGAGCTAGTGATCATGTGGTTCTGTGCTTCGACTACATAGTTGAGCTCCAAGTGGAGAGAGCAGCAGGAATAGGGTGGGAAAAACCAAACTACAAAAGGGGGAACTACTCAGGCTTGAGGAACTTCTTTCAAGACATTCAGTGGGAGAGGGAACTGACAGGAAAACCAGTACAAGAAATGATGGACTATGTGGCAACAAAATGCAAGGAGGCAGAGGAGAGGTTTGTTCCCAAGGGAAACAGAAATAATGGGAAGAACAGAATGAGTCCTTGGTTCACCCAAAGGTGTAGGGAGGCAAAAACTAGGTGTACTAGAGAATGGAAAAGGTACAGAATACAGAGAACTCAGGAAAATAAAGAGATTAGCCGAAGAGCCAGAAACGAATATGCAAAGATGATGAAAAATTTGTATTTGCATGATTACAGACAGTGATACATCTTCATTATGGCATCTCGTGAACGTGATGTTGGACGTTCTTATGCGAGTGGGTCACACTACTGGAGAGTGTTGTCACACTACTGGAGAGTGTTGTCACACTACTGGAGAGTGTTGTCACACTACTGGAGTGTGTTGTCACACTACTGGAGAGTGTTGTCACACTACTGGAGAGTGTTGTCACACTACTGGAGAGTGTTGTCACACTACTGGAGAGTGTTGTCACACTACTGGAGTGTGTTGTCACACTACTGGAGAGTGTTGTCACACTACTGGAGAGTGTTGTCGCACTACTGGAGAGTGTTGTCGCACTACTGGAGAGTGTTGTCACACTACTGGAGTGTTGTCACACTACTGGAGAGTGTTGTCACACTACTGGAGAGTGTTGTCACACTACTGGAGAGTGTTGTCGCACTACTGGAGAGTGTTGTCGCACTACTGGAGAGTGTTGTCACACTACTGGAGTGTTGTCACACTACTGGAGAGTGTTGTCACACTACTGGAGAGTGTTGTCACACTACTGGAGAGTGTTGTCGCACTACTGGAGAGTGTTGTCACACTACTGGAGAGTGTTGTCGCACTACTGGAGAGTGTTGTCGCACTACTGGAGAGTGTTGTCACACTACTGGAGTGTTGTCACACTACTGGAGAGTGTTGTCACACTACTGGAGAGTGTTGTCACACTACTGGAGAGTGTTGTCACACTACTGGAGAGTGTTGTCACACTACTGGAGAGTGTTGTCACACTACTGGAGAGTGTTGTCACACTACTGGAGAGTGTTGTCACACTACTGGAGAGTGTTGTCACACTACTGGAGAGTGTTGTCGCACTACTGGAGAGTGTTGTCGCACTACTGGAGAGTGTTGTCACACTACTGGAGAGTGTTGTCACACTACTGGAGAGTGTTGTCACACTACTGGAGAGTGTTGTCACACTACTGGAGAGTGTTGTCGCACTACTGGAGAGTGTTGTCACACTACTGGAGTGTGTTGTCACACTACTGGAGAGTGTTGTCACACTACTGGAGAGTGTTGTCACACTACTGGAGAGTGTTGTCGCACTACTGGAGAGTGTTGTCACACTACTGGAGAGTGTTGTCGCACTACTGGAGAGTGTTGTCACACTACTGGAGAGTGTTGTCACACTACTGGAGAGTGTTGTCACACTACTGGAGAGTGTTGTCGCACTACTGGAGAGTGTTGTCACACTACTGGAGAGTGTTGTCGCACTACTGGAGAGTGTTGTCACACTACTGGAGAGTGTTGTCGCACTACTGGAGAGTGTTGTCACACTACTGGAGAGTGTTGTCGCACTACTGGAGAGTGTTGTCACACTACTGGAGAGTGTTGTCACACTACTGGAGAGTGTTGTCACACTACTGGAGAGTGTTGTCACACTACTGGAGAGTGTTGTCACACTACTGGAGTGTGTTGTCACACTACTGGAGAGTGTTGTCACACTACTGGAGAGTGTTGTCACACTACTGGAGAGTGTTGTCACACTACTGGAGAGTGTTGTCACACTACTGGAGAGTGTTGTCACACTACTGGAGAGTGTTGTCACACTACTGGAGAGTGTTGTCGCACTACTGGAGAGTGTTGTCGCACTACTGGAGAGTGTTGTCACACTACTGGAGAGTGTTGTCACACTACTGGAGAGTGTTGTCACACTACTGGAGAGTGTTGTCACACTACTGGAGAGTGTTGTCGCACTACTGGAGAGTGTTGTCACACTACTGGAGTGTGTTGTCACACTACTGGAGAGTGTTGTCACACTACTGGAGAGTGTTGTCACACTACTGGAGAGTGTTGTCGCACTACTGGAGAGTGTTGTCACACTACTGGAGAGTGTTGTCGCACTACTGGAGAGTGTTGTCACACTACTGGAGAGTGTTGTCACACTACTGGAGAGTGTTGTCACACTACTGGAGAGTGTTGTCGCACTACTGGAGAGTGTTGTCACACTACTGGAGAGTGTTGTCGCACTACTGGAGAGTGTTGTCACACTACTGGAGAGTGTTGTCGCACTACTGGAGAGTGTTGTCACACTACTGGAGAGTGTTGTCGCACTACTGGAGAGTGTTGTCACACTACTGGAGAGTGTTGTCACACTACTGGAGAGTGTTGTCACACTACTGGAGAGTGTTGTCACACTACTGGAGAGTGTTGTCACACTACTGGAGAGTGTTGTCGCACTACTGGAGAGTGTTGTCACACTACTGCAGAGTGTTGTCGCACTACTGGAGAGTGTTGTCACACTACTGGAGTGTTGTCACACTACTGGAGAGTGTTGTCACACTACTGGAGAGTGTTGTCACACTACTGGAGTGTGTTGTCACACTACTGGAGAGTGTTGTCACACTACTGGAGTGTGTTGTCACACTACTGGAGAGTGTTGTCACACTACTGGAGTGTGTTGTCACACTACTGGAGAGTGTTGTCACACTACTGGAGTGTTGTCACACTACTGGAGAGTGTTGTCACACTACTGGAGAGTGTTGTCACACTACTGGAGTGTGTTGTCACACTACTGGAGAGTGTTGTCACACTACTGGAGAGTGTTGTCACACTACTGGAGAGTGTTGTCACACTACTGGAGAGTGTTGTCACACTACTGGAGTGTGTTGTCACACTACTGGAGAGTGTTGTCACACTACTGGAGAGTGTTGTCACACTACTGGAGAGTGTTGTCACACTACTGGAGAATGTTGTCACACTACTGGAGTGTGTTGTCACACTACTGGAGAGTGTTGTCACACTACTGGAGAGTGTTGTCACACTACTGGAGAGTGTTGTCACACTACTGGAGAGTGTTGTCGCACTACTGGAGAGTGTTGTCACACTACTGGAGAGTGTTGTCACACTACTGGAGAGTGTTGTCACACTACTGGAGAGTGTTGTCGCACTACTGGAGAGTGTTGTCACACTACTGGAGAGTGTTGTCACACTACTGGAGAGTGTTGTCACACTACTGGAGAGTGTTGTCACACTACTGGAGAGTGTTGTCACACTACTGGAGTGTGTTGTCACACTACTGGAGAGTGTTGTCACACTACTGGAGAGTGTTGTCACACTACTGGAGAGTGTTGTCACACTACTGGAGTGTTGTCACACTACTGGAGAGTGTTGTCACACTACTGGAGAGTGTTGTCACACTACTGGAGAGTGTTGTCACACTACTGGAGAGTGTTGTCACACTACTGGAGAGTGTTGTCACACTACTGGAGAGTGTTGTCACACTACTGGAGAGTGTTGTCACACTACATACAACTTGCTTATTAATTACAAAACGCATCTTTGACATGGAGATTCTCATATTTTTCTGTTCAAAAGATGAAAGTCAGTGAGAACTTCACAGACTACAGACAGATCTAAGTTATAATATTTTGAGGGTAATACAATTTAACATGATTGTATAAACACTTTTCAAGATTTTTTCATAACTGGAATTCCCAGTATTTCTTTTTATTCTTCTTCGGTGATTAGTGTCCACATTCCTGTAAAGCCACTCAACACTTTTAAATTTTACTCACACGTTCCTGTGTTACTGATCTCTAATGCATAGTTTCTCTAGGATAATTACTTAGACCCATTTCCTCTTCTTAGTGATACGTACTAGACGGCAGGATAACCTCGGGAGTCTGTGTATAACAACATGTTCATAACGTACTAGACGGCAGGATAACCTCGGGAGTCTGTCCATAACAACATGTCCATAACGTACTAGACGGCAGGATAACCTCGGGAGTCTGTGCATAACAACATGTTCATAACGTACTAGACGGCAGGATAACCTCGGGAGTCTGTGCATAACAACATGTCCATAACGTACTAGACGGCAGGATAACCTCGGGAGTCTGTGCATAACAACATGTCCATAACGTACTAGACGGCAGGATAACCTCGGGAGTCTGTGCATAACAACATGTCCATAACGTACTAGATGGCAGGATAACCTCGGCAGTCTGTGCATAACAACATGTTCATAACGTACTAGACGGCAGGATAACCTCGGGAGTCTGTGCATAACAACATGTCCATAACGTACTAGACGGCAGGATAACCTCGGCAGTCTGTGCTTAACAACATGTCCATAACGTACTCATTGGCGTGACTGACTGACTGGAATTCATTAGTCAATTGTGATGAGTCGACAGTATGCCACCAACATAGAGCTCAGAGCAGTAAGGAGACAGTGGCTGTCTGTTTCATTATAACCACCTAAATAACCTGTCGTTTTGTCATTAATATTGGAAATTTTATCAGAGTATAGAATTTTCGTTTTCTTATTAGTGAATGGACGACCAAGCCTCCAGTTCCTCTAATTCTAAATGAACTATAGGGATTACCTCATACAACAACAACAACAATAATAATTATAATAATAATAATAATAATAATAATAATAATAATAATAAAATTGTTTTTATTGAAAATAATAATGAATCATCCGTCTAATATTTCAGACAATATTGAATGACCTTTAGATTAAAAATTTGTAGTAATAGAGAGAATAATATTTAATATATTTATTAATTAATAGATAAGTACAGTATATATGGAGTTAACATCACACATGTGACTCGGACTTTCTCTGCTCCTGATACTTGCATATGTGGCTTTAACCAACACTCTACCCACATTACGGATGTGGTGGTCACATGTGAATTGTCACATATGGCCCGAGGGCCATATGTGACAATTCTAGGAAATGGATGCGGCCATCACATGAAATTATGAATTCACTTTATGTAGGTTCTACAATGCGCAGTGTCAACACTTACAAAATAGAGAAATTTTACAGCAAAACCTTCTCACCGCCTCTAGCAACCACCATCACTTCTAGTGTGCATGATTTATCTGCATATAACTGGCTTTTCAAATTATCCCTTTCATACTAAAAGGTCGGTGACTGTTGGTGTAGAGTGTGGGGAGTATACCTGCCTGTTGGTGTAGAGTGTGGGGAGTATACCTGCCTGTTGGTGTAGAGTGTGGGGAGTATACCTGCCTGTTGGTGTAGAGTGTGGGGAGTATATCTGCCTGTTGGTGTAGAGTGTGGAGAGTATACCTGTCTGTTGGTGTAGAGTGTGGGGAGTATACCTGTCTGTTGGTGTAGAGTGTGGAGAGTATACCTGTCTGTTGGTGTAGAGTGTGGAGAGTATACCTGACTGTTGGTGTAGAGTGTGGGGAGTATACCTGCCTGTTGGTGTAGAGTGTGGGGAGTATACCTGCCTGTTGGTGTAGAGTGTGGAGAGTATACCTGTCTGTTGGTGTAGAGTGTGGGGAGTATACCTGTCTGTTGGTGTAGAGTGTGGGGAGTATACCTGCCTGTTGGTGTAGAGTGTGGGGAGTATACCTGCCTGTTGGTGTAGAGTGTGGGGAGTATACCTGCCTGTTGGTGTAGAGTGTGGAGAGTATACCTGCCTGTTGGTGTAGAGTGTGGAGAGTATACCTGCCTGTTAATGTAGAGTGTGGAGAGTATACCTGTCTGTTGGTGTAGAGTGTGGGGAGTATACCTGCCTGTTGGTGTAGAGTGTGGGGAGTATACCTGCCTGTTGGTGTAGAGTGTGGAGAGTATACCTGTCTGTTGGTGTAGAGTGTGGGGAGTATACCTGTCTGTTGGTGTAGAGTGTGGGGAGTATACCTGCCTGTTGGTGTAGAGTGTGGGGAGTATACCTGCCTGTTGGTGTAGAGTGTGGGGAGTATACCTGCCTGTTGGTGTAGAGTGTGGAGAGTATACCTGCCTGTTGGTGTAGAGTGTGGAGAGTATACCTGCCTGTTAATGTAGAGTGTGGAGAGTATACCTGTCTGTTGGTGTAGAGTGTGGAGAGTATACCTGCCTGTTGGTGTAGAGTGTGGGGAGTATACCTGCCTGTTGGTGTAGAGTGTGGGGAGTATACCTGCCTGTTGGTGTAGAGTGTGGAGAGTATACCTGCCTGTTGGTGTAGAGTGTGGAGAGTATACCTGCCTGTTGGTGTAGAGTGTGGGGAGTATACCTGCCTGTTGGTGTAGAGTGTGGGGAGTATACCTGCCTGTTGGTGTAGAGTGTGGGGAGTATACCTGCCTGTTGGTGTAGAGTGTGGGGAGTATACCTGCCTGTTGGTGTAGAGTGTGGAGAGTATACCTGCCTGTTGGTGTAGAGTGTGGGGAGTATACCTGCCTGTTGGTGTAGAGTGTGGAGAGTATACCTGCCTGTTGGTGTAGAGTGTGGAGAGTATACCTGCCTGTTGGTGTAGAGTGTGGAGAGTATACCTGCCTGTTGGTGTAGTGTGTGGAGAGTATACCTGCCTGTTGGTGTAGAGTGTGGAGAGTATACCTGCCTGTTGGTGTAGAGTGTGGGGAGTATACCTGCCTGTTGGTGTAGAGTGTGGAGAGTATACCTGACAGTCTCCGCCAGGTGTTGTATTCTGCACTTTAAAACCACTTGTTTATGTTGTATTAATTTGTATGTGATATATGGATGACCTGGCATGTGATATAAGGATGACCTGGTATGTGATATAAGAATGACCTGGTATGTGATATAAGGATGACCTGGTATGTGATATAAGGATGACCTGGTATGTGATGTAAGGATGACCTGGAATGTGATAAAAGGATGACAATGTATGATATAAGTTTTCTTCTGATGTTTACTTTTCACTTTCATCTACACATACACATCACTACAAAAACACATACACAAACACACACACACACACACACACACACACACACACACACACACACACACACACACACACACACACACACACACACACACAATCGAAAACTTGGAAGTAGAAGAAATCAGTCTACCTAAATGTTGGGTAAATCAGAAACTTTATATATTTCAATATTGTGATGAATAATGTTGGTTTTCGGTATTTTAAGACATCTATTATGAAAGGTGTGAAAAGTTACTAGTTTTAGACACTTGTGGGTCAGGTAAAGTTACTAGTTTTAGACACTTGTGGGTCAGGTAAAGTTACTAGTTTTAGACACTTGTGGGTCAGGTAAAGTTACTAGTTTTAGACACTTGTGGGTCAGGTAAAGTTGCTAGTTTTAGACACTTGTGGGTCAGGTAAAGTTGCTAGTTTTAGACACTTGTGGGTCAGGTAAAGTTACTAGTTTGAGACACTTGTGGGTCAGGTAAAGTTACTAGTTTGAGACACTTGTGGGTCAGGTAAAGTTGCTAGTTTGAGACACTTGTGGGTCAGGTAAAGTTACTAGTTTGAGACACTTGTGGGTCAGGTAAAGTTACTAGTTTGAGACACTTGTGGGTCAGGTAAAGTTACTAGTTTGAGACACTTGTGGGTCAGGTAAAGTTACTAGTTTGAGACACTTGTGGGTCAGGTAAAGTTACTAGTTTGAGACACTTGTGGGTCAGGTAAAGTTACTAGTTTGAGACACTTGTGGGTCAGGTAAAGTTACTAGTTTGAGACACTTGTGGGTCAGGTAAAGTTACTAGTTTGAGACACTTGTGGGTCAGGTAAAGTTGCTAGTTTGAGACACTTGTGGGTCAGGTAAAGTTGCTAGTTTGAGACACTTGTGGGTCAGGTAAAGTTACTAGTTTGAGACACTTGTGGGTCAGGTAAAGTTACTAGTTTGAGACACTTGTGGGTCAGGTAAAGTTACTAGTTTGAGACACTTGTGGGTCAGGTAAAGTTGCTAGTTTGAGACACTTGTGGGTCAGGTAAAGTTACTAGTTTTAGACACTTGTGGGTCAGGTAAAGTTACTAGTTTGAGACACTTGTGGGTCAGGTAAAGTTTCTAGTTTGAGACACTTGTGGGTCAGGTAAAGTTGCTAGTTTTAGACACTTGTGGGTCAGGTAAAGTTACTAGTTTGAGACACTTGTGGGTCAGGTAAAGTTACTAGTTTGAGACACTTGTGGGTCAGGTAAAGTTACTAGTTTGAGACACTTGTGGGTCAGGTAAAGTTACTAGTTTGAGACACTTGTGGGTCAGGTAAAGTTACTAGTTTGAGACACTTGTGGGTCAGGTAAAGTTACTAGTTTGAGACACTTGTGGGTCAGGTAAAGTTACTAGTTTGAGACACTTGTGGGTCAGGTAAAGTTACTAGTTTGAGACACTTGTGGGTCAGGTAAAGTTACTAGTTTGAGACACTTGTGGGTCAGGTAAAGTTACTAGTTTGAGACACTTGTGGGTCAGGTAAAGTTACTAGTTTGAGACACTTGTGGGTCAGGTAAAGTTACTAGTTTGAGACACTTGTGGGTCAGGTAAAGTTATTAGTTTGAGACACTTGTGGGTCAGGTAAAGTTGCTAGTTTGAGACACTTGTGGGTCAGGTAAAGTTACTAGTTTGAGACACTTGTGGGTCAGGTAAAGTTACTAGTTTGAGACACTTGTGGGTCAGGTAAAGTTACTAGTTTGAGACACTTGTGGGTCAGGTAAAGTTACTAGTTTGAGACACTTGTGGGTCAGGTAAAGTTACTAGTTTGAGACACTTGTGGGTCAGGTAAAGAAGACAATATTATGAATTATCTTATGCAAGATATAATTTAGGTAAAAATAATTTTAAAACAATTTTTAAACAAGTTTGTCTTTATTCTCATATTTTCACTTCCCTCACACACACACACACACACACACACACACACACACACACACACACACACACACACACACACACACACACACACACACACACACACACACACACACACACACACACACACACAGGAAGACAGCAGCGAGTCATGGTACGTGGCGAGGTGTCAGAGTGGGCACCTGTGACCAGCGGGGTCCCGCAGGGGTCAGTCCTAGGACCAGTGCTGTTTCTGGTATTTGTGAACGACATGACGGAAGGAATAGACTCTGAGGTGTCCCTGTTTGCAGATGACGTGAAGTTGATGAGAAGAATTCACTCGATCGAAGACCAGGCAGAACTACAAAGGGATCTGGACAGGCTGCAGACCTGGTCCAGCAATTGGCTCCTGGAGTTCAATCCCACCAAGTGCAAAGTCATGAAGATTGGGGAAGGGCAAAGAAGGCCGCAGACGGAGTACAGTCTAGGGGGTCAGAGACTACAAACCTCACTCAAGGAAAAAGATCTTGGGGTGAGTATAACACCAGGCACATCTCCTGAAGCGCACATCAACCAAATAACTGCTGCAGCATATGGGCGCCTAGCAAACCTCAGAACAGCATTCCGACATCTTAATAAGGAATCATTCAGGACCCTGTACACCGTGTACGTTAGGCCCATATTGGAGTATGCGGCACCAGTTTGGAACCCACACCTAGCCAAGCACGTGAAGAAACTAGAGAAAGTGCAAAGGTTTGCAACAAGACTAGTCCCAGAGCTAAGAGGTATGTCCTACGAGGAGAGGTTAAGGGAAATCAACCTGACGACACTGGAGGACAGGAGAGATAGGGGGGACATGATAACGACATACAAAATACTGAGAGGAATTGACAAGGTGGACAAAGACAGGATGTTCCAGAGATTGGACACAGTAACAAGGGGACACAGTTGGAAGCTGAAGACACAGATGAATCACAGGGATGTTAGGAAGTATTTCTTCAGCCACAGAGTAGTCAGTAAGTGGAATAGTTTGGGAAGCGATGTAGTGGAGGCAGGATCCATACATAGCTTTAAGCAGAGGTATGATAAAGCTCACGGCTCAGGGAGAGTGACCTAGTAGCGATCAGTGAAGAGGCGGGGCCAGGAGCTCGGACTCGACCCCCGCAACCTCAACTAGGTGAGTTCAACTAGGTGAGTTCACACACACACAGTAGGTGAGTACACACCCCCGCAACCTCAACTAGGTGAGTACACACACACACACACACACACACACACACACACACACACACACACACACACACACACACACACACACACACACACACACACACACACACACACACACACACACACACACACACACACACACACACACACACACACACTATAAACGTTATGGGATGAAAATATAAACTAGAATTAAGGTGGTGGTTCTTGCACACTGGACAGTACGACTCTGTCTAAGATACTGTGTTATGTTGTAATGTTCTGTGATGTGAGAATGTCAAGCAAAATGTAAAATTAATGTTGTGTTGTAATGTGTTGAGATGTTTAAATGTTAGCAGTATTATACCATGAATGTTGTGCCACACAATGGTATTTCTTCAGTCCTAATGTTTATGTTATAAATAATACTTAACGTTAATGTTTAGGTGATGTTTAACTCGTAGCTGAATATTATTCTGTACATAGTATTTAAAAGTAGTTAACTTCCATTTATGAATAACTGTTAACTTGATTATTTTTCAGTTGTTCAAATTTTCTTAAAAGTTGTATTGATTCATAATTTAAATAATCTGGTTCACACATGATACCTTATAAATTATACCACACTGATTCACATTGAAAAACTTACTTATACTCACATGTAAACATTTTATGGCATTAATTTTTTTTTACAATTGAACGGTTATTATTTTACTGAATCCGTATCAGCTCAGATGTTTGTAAATATCATTGAGTGTCCTACAATAGCATAAGAGAATTTTAGCTGAGGTATAACTTCATTCAGGCTACCATTACTTCAGTCTTGAGAGCTGAGGCTGTCACTCATCTGTCGCCCACGCTGCATCTGTCATGTATGAGCATCCTATCTATGTACTTGCTTGACGGATATCTTATTTCAAATTGTGATATTCCTGCAAGGATAAACATTCTGTTAGGGAACATTTCTAACTGTAAATAGTCGAGATCGTCACCAAACTCACAAACATCTTGTTATAACTCCAGATTATTTCTGTTTTTTTTTTTTTTTTTTTTTTTTATCAGCAGGAAGTAGGATGATCTCGGTGACTTTCAGATTAAATAACAGAACAAAAAGTAATTCTTAGTTAAAAAAAAAAAACAGCAAAAGGAATGAAGAGAGTGAAGTGTGGAGCTGGTGAGAGTGAAGTGTGGAGCTGGTGAGAGTGAAGTCTTGACCTGGTGAGAGTGAGAACACCGGAGATCGTCCCCACAATCTGGCTACAGTTCTTCATGTTTACTTACTTTAAGGAAGGTGTCTCGCCCAGTTTTGATGGATAGTTAATGAATTTCTTGTTTCTTCTTTCTGTTCTGGTTTGCATATAAGATAACGGGTAAATCTTACAAACTTTCCAAGTTCAGTGTTTACAATCATTGTAATTTTTTCAATGTTTGTTCTTTAAATTTCACATGGCGAAGTTGTTTAAAATTCTGTCTCTGTAAGACAAGTATGTCTTAGAAGACAAGTAGAAGGTGACTCTATGTTGACCTAAGATAAACCTGTGGACATAAGATAACACTATGGACCTAAGATAATACTATGGTCCTAAGACAACACTATGGACCTAAGATAACACTATGGACTTAGGAAAACACTATGAACTTAAGATAACACTATAAACTTAGGATAATACATTGGACCTAAGATGACACTATTGACCTTAGATAACATTACGGACCTAAGATGACACTATTGTCCTAAGATGACACTGTGGACCTAAGATAACACTATGGACGTAAGATAACACTATGGACCTAAGATACCACTATGGACCTATGATAACACTATGGACCTAAGATTGATTCAAGATAACACTATGGACCTAAGATAATACTATGGACCTAAGATGACACTATGAGCCTAAAATAACACTATGGACCTTAGATAACACTATGGACCTAAGATAACACTATGGACCTTATATAACATTATGAACCTAAGATAACACTATGGACCTTAGATAACACTATGGCCCTAAGATAACACTATGGACCTTATATAACATTATGAACCTAAGATAACACTATGGACCTTATATAACATTATGAACCTAAGATAACACTATGGACCTTAGATAGCACTATGGACCTAAGATAACACTATGGACCTTATATAACATTATCTACGAGTAGCCATCTAGGAAGTTGTGAGGGACCTTTGAGCAACCATTTAGGAAGCTGTGAAGGACCTATGAGTAACCATCTGTTATGCTCTTAGCTATTGCGCTATTCCATATTTCCTTCGTTTTCTTCTTCATCGTCTTCTTATTCACACACACACACACACACACAGACACACACACACACACACACACACACACACACACACACACACACACACACACACACACACACACACACACACACACACACAAACACACACAGACACACACACACACACACACACACACACACACACACACACACACACACACACACACACACACACACACACACACACGCACGCACAGGGAAATCGGACTGACGACACTGGAGGACAGAAGGGTCAGGGGAGACATGATAACGACATACAAGATACTGTGGGGAATAGACAAGGTGGACAGAGATAGGATGTTCCAGAGAGGGGACACAGGGACAAGGGTTCACAACTGGAAGCTGAAGACTCAGACGAGTCACAGGGACGTTAGGAAGTATTTCTTCAGTCATAGAGTTGCCAGCAAGTGGAATAGCCTAGCAAGTGAAGTAGTGGAGGCAGGAACCATACATAGTTTTAAGAAGAGGTATGACAAAGCTCAGGAAGCAGAGAGAGAGAGAGAGGACCCAGTAGCGATCAGCGAAGAGGCGGGGCCAGGAGCTGAGTCTCGACCCCTGCAACCACAATTAGGTGAGTACACACACACACACACACATGCACACACACACACACACACACACACACACACACACACACACACACACACACACACACACACACACACACACATCCAAGCACACACACACACACACACACAAGAGAATAAAATTCTTGATTACGCAATTTAAATTTTCTCAAGAAAATAGAATGAGAATTACATTATTTAAATGACATCTTTTTAGTAAAGATGTAAATATGTGAATAAGTGATTAACAATGTCTCAGACTTCCTACATTCTTACATCACTAACAATGTCTCAGACTTCCTACATTCCTACATCACTAACAATGTCTCAGACTTCCTACATTCCTACATCACTAACAATGTCTCAGACTTCCTACATTCTTACATCACTAACAATGTCTCAGACTTCCTACATTCTTACATCACTAACAATGTCTCAGACTTCCTACATTCCTACATCACTAACAATGTCTCAGACTTCCTACATTCTTACATCACTAACAATGTCTCAGACTTCCTACATTCCTACATCACTAACAATGTCTCAGACTTCCTACATTCTTACATCACTAACAATGTCTCAGACTTCCTACATTCCTACATCACTAACAATGTCTCAGACTTCCTACATTCCTACATCACTAACAATGTCTCAGACTTCCTACATTCTTACATCACTAACAATGTCTCAGACTTCCTACATTCTTACATCACTAACAATGTCTCAGACTTCCTACATTCTTACATCACTAACAATGTCTCAGACTTCCTACATTCTTACATCACTAACAATGTCTCACTTCCCACATTCTTACATCACTAACAATGTCTCAGACTTCCCACATTCTTACATCACTAACAATGTCTCAGACTTCCCACATTCTTACATCACTGACAATGTCTCACTTCCTATATCCTTACATCACTAACAATGTCTAAGACTTCCCACATTCTTTCATCACTAACAATGTCTAAGACTTCCCACATCCTCTCGTCACTAACAATGTCTCAGACTTCCCACATTCTTACATCACTAACAATGTCTCAGACTTCCCACATTCTTACATCACTAACAATGTCTCACTTCCCACATTCTTACATCACTAACAATGTCTCAGACTTCCCACATTCTTACATCACTAACAATGTCTCAGACTTCCCACATTCTTACATCACTAACAATGTCTCACTTCCCACATTCTTACATCACTAACAATGTCTCACTTCCCACATTCTTACATCACTAACAATGTCTCACTTCCCATATTCTTACGTCACAAACAATGTCTCACTTCCCACATTCTTACATCGCTAACAATGCCTCATTTCCCACATTCTTACATCACTAACAATGTCTCACTTTCCTCATTCTTACATCACTAACAATGTCTCACTTCCCACATTCTTACATCACAAACAATGTCTCACCTCCCACATTCTAACATCACTAACAATATCTTAGACTTCCCACATCATGTCGTCACTAACAATGTCTCAGACTTCCTTCATTCTTACATGTCTAACAATGTCTCAAACTTCCCACATTCTTACATCACTAACAATGTCTCAGACTTCCCACATTCTTACATCACTGACAATGTCTCCCTTTCCATATTCTTACATCACTAACAATGTCTCACTTCCCACATTCTTACATCACTGACAATGTCTCCCTTCCTATATTCTTACATCACTAACAATTTCTCACTTCGCACATTCTTACATCATTAACTATGTCTCACTTCGCACATTCTTACATCATTAACAATGTCTCACTTCCCATATCCTTACATCACTAACAATGTCTCAGACTTCCCACATTCTTACATCACTAACAATGTCTCAGACTTCCGACATTCTTACACCATTGACAATGTCTCACTTCCCATATTCTTACATTACTAACACTGTCTCGCTTCCCACATTCTTACTTCACTAACAATGTCTCACTTCCCACATTCTTACATCATTAACAATGTCTCACTTCCCACATTCTTACATCATTAACAATGTCTCACTTCCCACATTCTTACATCATTAACAATGTCTCCCTTCCCATATTCTTACATCACTAACAATGTCTCACTTCGCACATTCTTA